>NC_059458.1:54474821-54739821 GCF_905237065.1 Salmo salar | reverse complement strand
TCTAGTAGGGTGAGGCCGGGTGCTGCAGACTGTTCTAGTTCCCTAGTCAATTCGTTGACATATATGTTGAAGAGGGTGAGGCTTAAGCTGCATCCCTGTCTCACCCCACGGCCCTGTGGAAAGAAACGTGTGTGTTAATTGCCAATTTTAATTGTTTATGTACATGGATTTTATAATGTCGTATGTTTTTCCCACAACACCACTTTCCATCAATTTGTATAGCAGACCCTCATGACAAATTGAGTCTAAAGCTTTTTTGAAATCAACAAAGCATGCAAAGACTTTGAATTTGTTTGGATTTGTTCGTTTGTCAATTAGGGTGTGCAGGGTGAATACGGGGTCTGTCGTATGGTTATTTGGTAAAAAGCCAATTTGACATTAGCTCAGTACATTGTTTTAACTGAGGAGTCTGCTGTTAATGATAATGCACAGGATTTTCCCAAGGTTGCTGTTGACGCATATCCCACGATAGTTATTGGGGTCAAATTTGTCTCCACTTTTGTGAATTGGGGTGATCAGTCTCTCTCTCACTTTCAGCCTCCTCTTGCTCTCTCTCTCTCTCTCTCAGCCTCCTCTCTCGCTCTTTCTCTCTCTCTCTGAATCAGCCTCCTCTTTCTCTCTCTCTTCTCTATCACTCTCTCTCCATCTCTCTCAATTAAATTCAATTCAAGTGGATTTGTTGGCATGGGAAACATATGTTTACATTGCCAAAGCAAGTGAAATGGATAAACAAAAGTTAAATAAAAAGTGAACAGTAAATATTACACTCAGACAGTCTCTCTCTCTCTCTCTCTCTCTCTCTCTATCTCTCTGAATCACTCTGCTCTTTATCTCCACCACTCCTCCTCTGAAGGATTAGCCTTTCCTCCCTTGCTGAGTCCCTGTTCTCTCTACCGCTCTCTGAGATAGTGAGAGAATGAGGGATAGAATGACTATCTCCCCTCTTTCCCTTTCTCCTTCCCTCCCTTCATCCATCTCTGAATTATCTATAGCTCTTTGATTCAGAGCTTCTTTCACTACTCCCTCTCATTATTTATCTCTGTTTTTTCTCCTTCCCTCCCTTCCTTTCCTCTACTCTGCTCTTTCCCTCTCTGTGCCTTCCTCCATCTCTACTCCCTACCCTGTGGAGTCACCTCAGTGGCGTGTTGTACAGAGCCCATTGGTCCAAGCAGATTAGGCCAGTTTAAAGTTTGCATACCCGACCCGGTCTGCCAGGGCTAGCCTTGTCTCACTGGGGCTATTAGAGCCTGGTCGGGGAAGGGCATCAAGGGACGTTGTGTTAGAATATCTCCCTCTCTTGCCTTAGGTCTGTGTCTGATCCTGACTACAGCCTCTCTCTCTCTCCCCACTCTCTCTTCCTCTCCCCTCTCTATCCCAACGGTACTACATCATTACTGACAAAGCTTTACCTCCATCCACCACTTTCCCCTCTCCGCCTCAGGCACCATGCAGTGAGCTTCATGTGAGCTGCGTTCAAAGCACTATCATTTACAATTATGTAGAATAGTGTTGCTGTTACAAAACATCAACTGCATTACACTCCAACATCCCCACGGGTACACCTAGAAGGTGAACACTGAAGATTTAAGGTTAATTCAATTTAGTCTAAGTGCTGCAGCCTCAACATCTAATTAAGTTCAAATCCTATGCTACATAAGTGTCTATGTTGTAGGGAAACAGACTGAATTCAATCAACGTGCACTGTAAGCCTACTGTTTATATATACACTGCTCAAAAAAATAAAGGGAACACTAAAATAACACATCCTAGATCTGAATGAATGAAATAATCTTATTAAATACTTTTTTCTTTACATAGTTGAATGTGCTGACAACAAAATCACACAAAAATAATCAATGGAAATCCAATTTATCAACCCATGGAGGTCTGGATTTGGAGTCACACTCAAAATTAAAGTGGAAAACCACACTACAGGCTGATCCAACTTTGATGTAATGTCCTTAAAACATGTCAAAATGAGGCTCAGTAGTGTGTGTGGCCTCCACGTGCCTGTATGACCTCCCTACAACGCCTGGGCATGCTCCTGATGAGGTGGCGGATGGTCTCCTGAGGGATCTCCTCCCAGACCTGGACTAAAGCATCCGCCAACTCCTGGACAGTCTGTGGTGCAACGTGGCGTTGGTGGATGGAGCGAGACATGATGTCCCAGATGTGCTCAATTGGATTCATGTCTGGGGAACGGGCGGGCCAGTCCATAGCATCAATGCCTTCCTCTTGCAGGAACTGCTGACACACTCCAGCCACATGAGGTCTAGCATTGTCTTGCATTAGGAGGAACCCAGGGCCAACCGCACCAGCATATGGTCTCACAAGGGGTCTGAGGATTTCATCTCGGTACCTAATGGCAGTCAGGCTACCTATGGCGAGCACATGGAGGGCTGTGCAGCCCCCCAAAGAAATGCCACCCCACACCATGACTGACCCACCGCCAAACCGGTCATGCTGGAGGAAGTTGCAGGCAGCAGAACGTTCTCCACGGCGTCTCCAGACTCTGTCACATGTGCTCAGTGTGAACCTGCTTTCATCTGTGAAGAGCACAGGGTGCCAGTGGCAAATTTGCCAATCTTGGTGTTCTCTGGCAAATGCCAAACGTCCTGCATGGTGTTGGGCTGTAAGCACAACCCCCACCTGTCGACGTCGGGCCCTCCTACCACCCTCATGGAGTCTGTTTCTGACCGTTTGAGCAGACACATGCACATTTGTGGCCTGCTGGAGGTCATTTTGCAGGGCTCTGGCAGTGCTTCTCCTGCTTCTCCTTGCACAAAGGCGGAGGTAGCGGTCCTGCTGCTGGGTTGTTGCCCTCCTACGGCCTCCTCCACGTCTCCTGATGTACTGGCCTGTCTCCTGGTAGCACCTCCATGCTCTGGACACTACGCTGACAGACACAGCAAATCTTCTTGCCACAGCTCGCATTAATGTGCCATCCTGGATGAGCTGCACTACCTGAGCCACTTGTGTGGGTTGTAGACTCCGTCTCATGCTACCACTAGAGTGAAAGCACTGCCAGCATTCAAAAGTGACCAAAACATCAGCCAGGAAGCATAGGAACTGAGAAGTGGTCTGTGGTCACCACCTGCAGAACCACTCCTTTATTGGGGGAGTCTTGCTAATTGCCTATAATTTCCACCTGTTGTCTATTCCATTTGCACAACAGCATGTGAAATGTATTGTCAGTCAGTGTTGCTTCCTAAGTGGACAGTTTGATTTCACAGAAGTGTGATTGACTTGGAGTTACATTGTGTTGTTTAAGTGTTCCCTTTATTTTTTTGAGCAGTGTACATTTATGATATTCAAGTGATTACCTGTCAAAACTGTTGTTTTTTTGTTGTCACTTTAGCAGACGCTCTTATCCAGAGCAACTTACAGTAGTGAATTCATACATTTCATTTTATACATTTTTTTCTCTTCTTCGTACTGGCCCCCCGTGGGAATTGAACCCACAACCTTGGCGTTGCAAACACCATGCTCTACCAACTGAGCCACAGGGAAGACATTGTTGTTTCAATTCCAGCTAATCCACGAACAGGAAGGGGTTGAGTCCAAAATGACACTATTTCCCTTCATAGCGCACTACTATGGGCCCTGATCAAAAGTAGTACACTAGATAGGGAATACGGTGCCGGGACACACCCAGAATGTTTATGTTATGAGTGTGGTTGGAAGGCAGCTCATTTGATCTGGTCATAGATACTGTACATACAGAGCCATTATCTAAAGAGACCACCTTCTGCCTTCCTTGATTCTGGCCCCTGATACATACAGCCGTCTCCAGACCTTTCCCAAATGGCACCCTTTTCTCTTGAAAGTGCACTACTTTTGACCAGGCCTCTATAGTGCTGTATATAGGGAATAGGGTGCCATTTGGGATGCATCCCAGGCCTCTCCAGCCACGATAATAAAGCAGTTTGACATTTACAATCAATACTGTAAGTCCTCTTTGAATCCCAATGAGTGTAAAGCGCATATAACATGGGCGCTAAACACACACACACACACACACACACACACACACACACACACACACACACACACACACACACACACACACACACACACACACACACACACACACACACACACACACGTACACGCACACGCACGTACACACGTGCACATAAACACACACACGCATGAGGAATATTGGATCAGGCAATGATTACTGAGAAAAGAGGTTGTGTTTGGAGAACATCGATACGGTCAATCTAAGCATCAGAATAGAAATACCCCTGAGGACATAGTGATCTGTGTCTGGCCTGGGTGCATGTTTGTGTGTGTGTGTTCATTTCGCTCAGCTTGTATCAAAACAACAGTCTTCGATTAACACTTCAACTGAATCAGTCTCCTCTAATTCTCTCTTTCTTTCTTTCTCTCGGAGGACCTGAGCCCTAGGACCATGCCTCAGGACTACCTGGCATGATGACTCCTTGCTGTCCCCAGTCCACCTGGCCGTGCTGCTGCTCCAGTTTCAACTGTTTTGCCTGCGGCTATGGAACCCTGACCTGTTCACCGGACGTGCTTGTTGCACCCTCGACAAATCAAATCATGCTGGTCATTTATGAACATTTTAACATCTTGACCATGTTCTGTTATAATATCCACCCGGCACAGTCAGAAGAGGACTGGCCACCCCTCATAGCCTGGTTCCTCTCTAGGTTTCTTCCTAGGTTTTTGGCCTTTCTAGGGAGTTTTTCCTAGGGAGTTTTTCCTAGCCACCGTGCTTCTTTCACATGCATTGCTTGCTGTTTGGGGTTTTAGGCTGGGTTTCTGTACAGCACTTTGAGATATCAGCTGATGTACGAAGGGCTATATAAATACATTTGATTTGATTTGATTTTGACAAGCAGCATCTACATGTTCACTCATTGCAGAATCAAAACCCAATTTGTTCTCATGCTTTCTATATTTCCCAACATTTTTACGTGTCAATCCACAAATCAATTCCCTCATTTGATTCAAATGTTTACCAGGCTTCCTCTGTCATCACAGCACACAGCACCGTGACATGGAAGTGATTAGCAGAATCCCAGCTCTGACACTAGTTGTTTAAGCTCTGTTTTAGCTCCTATTCTTCCCGGCGCCACATCCACACATTCACACACCAAATAATTTATGCAGCGTGTGTGTGTGTGTGTGTGTGCAGAGATGGACAGTACTTCTGTTACATGTATTTCAAATATGTATTGCAACTACTTCTGAGTGTTTAGTCATTTGTATTACACGGGGCTGAACTACACTCCAATGTATTTTGTGACAAGATACCTTCCAGAGCTGTAATTTGTATTTTCAAAATACAAAATACTTTTCTATACCATTTTTTATAGCTGTTCACCATTTTATGGCCCCCTTTCACCTTGCTTTGGTGTCAGAAGTCTGATGGCACTATGGTGGGATAAGAGCGTCTGCTAAATTAACTAAATATAAATGTACATATATGTACAAATGAACAATTGCAAAGCATGCTGAGTATTATTCAAATGTACTCCACCCCAAAATAAAGCCAATAATGAATACCCAGTGTGCTTTGCAATTCATTTTGGTATGTTCATTTTCACATTTACATTTGGTAATTTAGCAGACACTCTTATCCCGTGTGACTTACTATTTACAGTCAGTGCATTCAACTAAGTTAGATAAACAACAACATATCACAATCATAGCAAGTAAAACAGTTTCTATAACCGTTACTGAGAATGTCGTTGCTGTTCAAGCTGGCTGTGTGTGTTTTTACTGGTAACATCAGTGCAAACATAGTTTGCCAACCAGAGTCATGGAGCTGAACGCTCACCTCGACACAACAATTGTTTATAGACTAATTGGGGCATCCATACAAGTGTGTGTAAGCTGCATGGTGATGGTATGACTCAGTGATGAGCTTTAATGAGGACCTCTTCTTCTTTTCCTCTCCTGTGGGTATTTAATGTTTTACAGTGTCCCAGCTATTTTCCCGCTGTCTCTAAGATTGCGGAGTTGTTGCATTTGAAATATACCATCTGCCAAACAGCAGTGGAACATTCACTGAAATTCCACTGTGCAGAAAAGCTTTTCAGATGACCTGGAAGTACCACTCTACAAGTGCAGCTAGCTCAAACCTGACCTCCAGCACACAGCAGGTCAGAGGTTATACAGAGGTACTGCCTTTTTTGTTTTCTCAAGCTTCCCAGAGCCCTGCTCGGCTGAATATACCTTGCTAATCTACCGCCTAGAGCCGAGGCAAGAGATAAGGCAATATGTTCTGAAGTTCAAGTCTGACACACGCACACCGACACAAAGAGTGATACAGAGAGAGAGAGGGAGTGATATGATCCTCTTATTAAAGCCTGCAAAGATTTGTCTCTTTCAGATCGAAAATCCAGTCTTATTCACATGGGAAGGTGAGGCTTTAGACTTAAGCTATTACGGTAGCTCATAGTGCCATTAAATCACTAGCTGACTAATGGGAAAGAGACCATTCATCCAAAATCATCCATTCATTAGAAAACACACAGCTTCCACTTTTCTGCGTTTGTGTGTTAAAAAAGCTGTTCAACTCACCCTCTCCGCCGACTGTGCCGTCCCGAAGAAGATAGGGATAAACGCCAGCCAGATTATGCAGGTAGTGTACATGGTAAATCCAATTGGCTTGGCCTCGTTGAAGGTCTCCGGCACTCCCCTGGTCTTGATGGCGTAAACAGTGCATGTGACCATCAGTAAGATGGAGTAGCCCAAGGAGCAGATCAGGGACAGGTCGGAGATGTCGCACTTCAGCACGCCGCGAGCAGCCGCCGGGTCCTGGGTCCGCTGCTCGCCGTAGTCCACGAAGGTGTGCGGCGGGTCCACGGCGAACCATACAAACACCCCCAGGAGCTGCACCGAGATCAGGGAGAAGGTGATGACCAGCTGGGAGGCCGGGGAGATGAACCGGGGGGCGCTGACCGACTTCTTCCCCTGCTCGAAGATGCGGTGGATACGGTTGGTCTTGGTGAGGAGAGCCGCGTAGCTGAAGCACATCCCCAGACCCAGAAAGATCCTTCGGAAGGAACACACGCCCACATCGGGCGTCGCGATCATCAGGAAGGTGATTGCATAACACAGGAAAATGCCCGTCAATAGCACGTAGCTCATCTCACGCCCGGACGCCCTGACGATGGGCGTTTCGTTGTAGCGGACAAAGGTCACGATTACGAAGGTGGTGGCGATGATGCCTAGCATTGAGATGAAGACGGGAATGACGGCCCAGGGCGAGTGCCACTCCAGCTTGATGATGGGGATGTTCTGGCAGCCCGTTCGGTTGGCGTCAGGACGCTGTTCGTAGGGGCACAGTTCACAGCTGAACTCGCTGGCCTGGAAGTGATAGCCCTCGCAGCGCTCGCAGTGCCAGCAGCACGGCACACCCTTCACAATCTTCTTCCTCTCACCCATCCGGCAGGGTACGCTGCACACAGATGCCGGGAGGGATGGGTCGCCTGCCCGCCACTGCATGGCCTCTACCTGGAGTCATAAGGTCACAGGAGAGACCAATCAGACAGAGGACAGATAGGTTGGGACTCAATTATGGTTTTGGTTCTAGAAGGGTTGTGATTCTAGACTGTTTCTGGCTAACGAATGTTCTGACTGGAATAGCTTTCTTCAAAGCCTAATGTTGTTAAACTGTTTGTACCTGCATAAACATTTCCCAAAGGGCAACTCACAAAGTAATTAACCAAAAAAATTACTTCTTTTCATTTCCCTTGTGCTGCCTACTAGGCATAAATCTCATAGAAATTAAACAGGTTTAATCAGAGCTGGCAGAAATTGGCCATCTGCATCAGTCTGATGCAGTTTGTGTGTAATAATAAACTGTTTATAACACAGCCCAGGGTGATGGGAACGGAGCTCCTCTCTCTATCTCTGAACAGGCACACAAAGCACTGATCCAGCAGAACTAGAGGAAACTGGCTGGCTGGGGAATCTGCTGAGAGCAGGAGAAACCTGTCTGTATACGTTGTTTTAGTTTTGTGTTTAATTTCCCTTTAGTGCTATTATCTCATCCTGTTTTTTTGTGGTGAAGTGATATTCGGCCATGCTTGCAATATGAACCCTCAAAAACACATTAAGCCTGGCCGTGAACTTCCTGGGGAATAATTGATCATTATTGCCTGATGATAAAAATATTTTAGGTCTCATTAAAGTTATCCCATAAAGCATTATGAGCATGTCATGAAAGAAAAGCATGTCCAATGGCACAACTGATCCTAAGGGAAGAGATGTAACCACGAGAAGAAAGTAACTTCCGGCACTTGGGTGAATCCTTCTTCAATTATTTGGATACCTTGAATTCAAAACACTGTTAATTAAGGTGAAACAAAATGTATTTGGAATGGGGATATTCTGGCTCTAGTTCTCAGCAGCCAGCCAAGAGGGAATAGTAGGCTGTTGCTGCCTCCCAGTCCAGCCAAGGTAAATAGATCGAAGAACAAAGTGAATTCGCAAGAGAAATTCAGCCCTGGAAGAAAAGAGAAGTTCAATAGACAATGTTTAGCATTTGAGCCTAACTTCCATTTTCCTCTCAGCCAATTCTCCAGTATCCAAGTCTTCAGAGTCCAGCCAATTTAGCTTCTACAGTCCGAACTTATCCGCTTATACCATTGTGAATGATACGTGCAGGTAAGCAGTAAGTAAGGGAAGTCAGATAGGTCTTGAGCATTGTTAGGTATAGGTGTACAGCATGTGTGCTGCCTGACTGATCTCTGCACGTACGACCAGAGCAGATGGCTTTAAGATCCCTCAGAGAGTACAGCCCAACTGTACAGCCCAACCGTACAGCCCAACCGTGCCCCAGCCTGTCTGTTCTAGGAATCTAACTGTGTGTGAACACGCTGCTCGTTTACCAAGGCTGTGGATCTCAGACAGGCATGCAGAGGCATTAAGAAGCTATAAGCCCCGTCGTCTTTCCTCCTATGGCCCGTGTGTGTGTGTGTGTGTGTGTGTGTGTGTGTGTGTGTGTGTGTGTGTGTGTGTGTGTGTGTGTGTGTGTGTGTGTGTGTGTGTGTGTGTCCCTCCAGTGTTCAGGTGTTATCGATGTGCTCTCTGACTCCGACAGGAACTCATGCTGATGGAGAGAGCACCTTCCTGCTCGCACACTTCCTAGCTCTATTCCTCCCTCTCCTCCCATCCTCTCTCTCTCTCTCTCTCTCTCTTCACCCTAACGAGCCGGGCTCAGGTCACACATATTAATGATGCAGCAAGTGTGCGCGTATGTGTCTGTGTGCATTCGTGTGTTCGTGTGTGTGTTCATGTGTGTTTGTGTGTGTGTGAGCGTGTGCGTGTATTCCAATCAGTAACAGCTGAATAACAAGTAGCTGCTCACTGAAAGTCAAGCACTGAGCAGTAACTGTATGCGTGCAGGAACACAAACTACTCAGAAGTACTGTAAGAACGTAGGACAAAAAACACTGGGAAGAGATGGGACCCAAACATGACACGAAAACAAGTTCTGGATGATAACGAATGAATAGAAATCTGAAGTTTCAAGACTTGATCTTGAATAAATGCTTATATCTATAAAATGTGCCTGATTTCAGAGCTGTTTGTGCTATAATGTCGAGTCGTTGTTCATTGTCATGCCAAACATGTTGACATGAAGGCACAAACAGAGCCGGGACCAGGCTATGTATGAATACCTCTGAATATGACAACACTAGATCACAAAAGATAGATATTGCTATTATGTTAGTCTCACATTTAGGTGTAGTTTGTTGGTCCAGGTGCCTATGACCTTGTACTCTCTGGTAGAGCGGTTGGTGCTCTGGTACTGGAAGATGTCGTACCGTCCGGGGGCGTCGCCATTCTCATTGAACACCACTGGCGTACCGGCACTTCCTGGACAGAGATGGTGGAAAATTAACAAGAAGACACACTGTATATCATTCATCACACAGACAGCTAATTTACCATACTGTAAGATTGTACAATATCTTTGTAGTTCTGCATTTTCACACCAATACATGATTTGGTCCAACACAAAATATTTTTGGACTAACTTATTCTGTAACAAGTGTTGTTTTTGTGATCAATGGTGGATCTATTCATAAGTATTTAAGACACCTTAACTATTATTACACATGCTTGGGTATTACCTACTGTATGTTGTAACTATGGTATAAGGTCTGTTTCTTACAAAGTGGGAATCTTTTTCAGAAGTTCATTCAGTAGCCTCGTGTATACCTGTCACCCTAACGAGCCGGGCTCAGCTGTCGCACATATGAATTATGCAAAAAGTGTGTGTGTGTGTGTGTGTGTGTGTGTGTGTGTGTGTGTGTGTGTGTGTGTGTGTGTGTGTGTGTGTGTGTGTGTGTGTGTGTGTGTGTAAACAGTCTCAACCTCCCCAGGCGCAAAGTATTTCACAGATGGCCTTTTTTCTCCACCGATTATGCTAAACTCACAGCCTCCTCATCCGTTCTCTCTCTCTCTTCCTCTCCCCCCCTCTCTCTCTCCCTTTCTATCTCTGGTTCTCTCTCCTCTTATGAAGCTTTGAAATCCAATATTTCAGCGCGGCAGCAGCGCGGGTGGAGAATCTGGCCCATCAAAGCAGTAATGTAATTACAAATATAAATCTTAAAAGAGGTGTGCATTACTGACATTCCTACAGAAAGCTGTACGTCATGGCAACGATCTACCATATCTGACGGAACGAAAGGGAGAGTAGCGAGGAGATAGATACTAGGAGAATAAGAGAGAAAGGCAAAGTTGAGAGATCTACCGAGAGAGAGATAAAGAGAGACAGAGATAATGTAGTGAAACAGAGAAGTATACTCCTCTCTCTATCTGCTCAGGCAGCTGGTCTCTCTAGACTCCTGGATACGCACTGCTGCCTTCTCTCTTTCATTATGCACACTAACAATAGTGCTCTAGGAAATCTCTCTCTCTCTCTCTCTCCCTCTCTATCTCTATCTATATTCCAGTGGTAATGAATGAGAAGATTTCCAGAGGACTCTGGGTAAAACACTATCTTTAACCTGCCTCCACACAGCCCCGCCCGCCACAACTCCAAGACGCTAGACGCCGGTGCTCGCCGCTTGCTCCTGTCTGTTTGTCTGTCTCCTCCTGTCTTACATCATTAGAACAGAGAGAGAAGCGTCCAGACTGGTTGTTACAATACTGCCACCCAGGCTACAAATTGTTAAGGCTAGTAGTGCAACACAGCTCCCTATAAATCAGGACTACACAGGGCGTCATTGGGCTTTGGTCCAAAGTAGTGAACTACATAGGGAATAGGGTGCTATGTGAGATGCTGCCCCGACCCACACACACACACGTGATGCGGGTAGAGAAGCAGAACACTAATACTATCATACTATCAGTGAGTGGGAACAACTTCTTCTCTTCCTCTTTTCCCATCTTCTCCGTTAATCCCTCGCTTCGCACAACAGCGGGGGAACATGCATTGCAAATGGGAGAGGACTCCATCTCATCAGTGTGGAAATGAATCATGGCACATCCTCAGGAAAAGATTTCTGCCTGTCAAATTGGTGTCAATATACGGCCCAATATTGCCCACTGTTCCCTGCCCAACAAACGAGGCCGATTATGCAGACACGACTGATGCAACTCACACATACACAAACGTACGCGCACACACATGCACAGACACGCACAGACACACACACTTAAACGTCATCTCTGGAACCAGCCTGTCCCAAACCATATTAGCTACTCTGATGACGATTACTGGATACAAGCAAGCTGACTAATATAATTGTTCAGTATGTCCCTTATAAGGGCAATTCGAGCACAGCAGTACAAGTCAGTGAAGCATGGTCCCTCAGCCATTTCTGAAAGTAGTAACATGGAGATATCGACATTTAAATTTCACACGATTCTGCATCGTTAACCATGACCTTCACTGTGTTAGTATAAGCAACAACCTTTACCCTTCTTTACCACAACACACACACACACGCACACGACAAACCTCAAACTCACCCTTCAGTGGGTAGCTGCAACAACCATTGAACTGGACGAGCCAAACTACACACCAAAGTCCTTTCATCGGCCTCGCACTCATTGGTCTTTATAGACCATCTCACATGATCAGACACAACCCCCAAAGGAGAATGGGGTCAGAGGCCCCTTTAACCGACACACAGGTCTTCAGCTAGTGGTGGGCGATGGTGAGATGAGACCAAGAGCTGAAGTAGAGAGTAGGGTTTTTCAGATGGAAGACTGTTGTTTGAACCTGATCTCCTCCATTCAGACACTAGGGCTTATGTTTGGTTTGAGGTGAGGTTGTCTTTCTGCCGTGCAGTTTGTGGGTAGAGAGAATGGATTCTAGGTAAGTTGTACTCCTACTAAAAGGCAGGGAGGCAAACCCCTGAAGATACACTTACAAGGCACAGGTCTAGGATCAGCTTACTCTTTCCTAATCCTAACCTAAACCATTAAGGGGAGAAAGACCTAAGATCAGTATCTACAGGCAACATCCTCCTAATCTGAGATAATCACTGCATACCCTGCCAACAGCTCTTCCCTGTGGATCCCCAGAGAGAGAGAGAGAGAGAGAGAGAGAGAGAGAGAGAGAGAGGACGTGTTTTAGGCTGGGTAAAATCTCTGATGGGGAGAATACAGGAAAGGAGAGAGGGACCGGCTGAACGAGGGTTCAAAAGTCTCCCCACTCCCTATCGTGACAGAAACAGAGAGTGTTTTGATAGGCCTGATGCAGAACCACCCTGCAACCCAGATGAATTAAACATAACATGGAGGAAGGAGCTGAGAGGAGGAGAGGAGAGAGAGTGGCTGAGTGGAGTGGCTGCCAGCACCCAGCAGTGGGGGGCATACATCTGTACTGCTAATGGGGGAGACAACACACACACATGCACGTACGCACAGAAGCATGCACGTATGCACACACACGCAGGGATGCACACACACAAACATGCTGTAATGAGGACACATCTTCTCTCCATTTTCCCTCCATCCCTCTAACCCACACTAACCGGTTACCTCAGGGGAGGCTCTACCTGGCAGATGAGGAAACATCTGTGAGATAATAATAACTCAACTCCCTCCTCCTCCAAAACATGTACTGTTGATCCTCCCTTTTCTCCTCCCTCATTCTCTCTTGTTCTTTTATCTCTCTTTTTTTCTCGCAGCTCTCTTCCTCTCTTTCTCTTGTCTTCATGTGGCTCTCCTCTTTATCCCCCCCCCACCCCACTATAAGACATATGCGTTAGCCTAATAATTAACTTGATTACGATCCATTACTTACATGCTCCTGGCATACAGAAGCTTTTCTTCGCTGTGCCCTAACTCTCCATCCACCCTGCAGGCATCATGTGGGCAGCCGTTTTGTGCAGTTAATATGGTGAGGGATCATATCCACAGGGTTTATAATGAGATGAGTGCTTCTTGGCTCAACACGGCAGCTGATTATAATGATTATTAAACTACCAGAAACCTGTGGCATGTAGTTTATCAGGATGTGAAAGCAGGAGCCAGAGGCAGCCTTTTTGTTGCGTTTCACAGCGGAAGGGAGCACAGAGGCTGTGTAGCCATTGGTCATGTGCCGTTTTAGTTTAGAAGTGGGCGGGTGAGTAATGGTGTTTTTGGTGGTTTTTTTTACTCTAAACTCAACGTCGAGAGTCCTCATGTCAACCGAAGATGTTTTGGCCTCAAGATCTCCGAATGCTTTAGGTACTTTACAGTTGCCAGTTGGACTGAGATTTGATAATTCGCCTATCTTTTTTATTGTTCTAGTTGGTCATTAGCAGTTCTTGCCTGCCTCGGGCAAGTTTCAAAACCATCCAAACCATTCCACTGCTTCTCCAAGCCCTACTATCATTAGGCCAAGGGAAGATCTTTCATCACAGAGTTACGAAACACAGCAGCTGAAGAAAACACCTTTTTTTTGGAGGAGCTCCAAACTAAGTGGCCCTCATTCTGAACTTGACAAAAGCCTCCCGTTCCTGTTGACTTCTCCTCTTCCTCTCTTTCCTCTCAAGAGAAATTCTTTTGATTATCTCCCCCAGAACAGAGCAGAGCAAGGGAGGGAGGGAGAAAGAGGGGAGGGTGGAAAGGGGGGAAGAGAGAGAGAGAGAGAGAGAGAGAGAGAGACAGACAGACAGACAGACAGACAGACAGACAGACAGACAGACAGACAGACAGACAGACAGACAGACAGACAGACAGACAGACAGACAGACAGACAGACAGACAGACAGACAGACAGACAGACAGACAGACAGACAGACAGACAGACAGACAGACAGACAGACAGACAGACAGACAGACAGACAGACAGACAGACAGAGAGAGATGGAGATAGAAGGGTTTCCTAGAGCACTAATGCATAATGAAAGAGAGAAGGCAGCGGCGCGTATCCAGGAGGCTAGAGAGACCAGCTGCCATAGCAGATATACCTCCTCTGTTTACTGACTTTAGCAGACACACACACACACGACATGAGGTAATGTCGTATTTCTCACAAAGGGCTAATGGGCTTGCTGATTTCATTACGGTGTGACTGTGGCAGAGGAGAGAGAGAGATCTGCAGGCCCATACATCTGGTGATGTCAGTTAGTCTAATGCCAGCATTTTAAAATACATTAGAGTGAATAAAAGGATGCATGTACAATCACAGCCGACACCGCATGCCTTAACATTCTATTAATCCTCCAATGGCTATCTGATAGCTTCTGGTCATCTGGGCTGAGGAAGTGTTCAGTGTGTGGTGGCCCGGCAGGCAAGCGGCAGACAGAGAGCGATGTCTTAAGTCTCCCCGAAACAGCTGTCTGAGATTTCCGGCTTACTGAACTTATCTCCAGGTGTTGATTGCTCTTTTAACGTTGTGAGTGGGGATGGCGGTAGGCCGCGCATGCACATACATGGACACACACAGGCAGACAGAGGTACGTGGGGGTGGGGGATCTTTTCTGGGAGCGGCAGCAGCAAATGAAGCGTCCATCAGTCTCCCCTGTCCAGCCATCCGGTGGTTCATCCACAGTTTGAGGTTGTGTAATACTGTTAATATGGGGACAAAGCACAGAGAAGGAATAGCAGGCTGGAGATGAAGGTCAGAACATTGGGAGACTTTAGTTCTCTCTCTCTCTCTCTCTCTCTCTCTCTCTGTAATGAACACGAGGGAGACAGAGAGCTGGTTTCAAGCACAGGACGCAGCAGGTGTTTAATATAAAGGACCACAGGAGGAGGCAGGTAGCTGGGTCCAGGGGCAGGCAGAAGGTCATACACAGGAGGAGGCAGGTAGCTGGGTCCAGGGGCAGGCAGCAGATCATACACAGGGGGTCCAAATGGCAACAGTACAGGCAGGGAAAAGGCTAGTAACGTCGTCCGGGAGATCAGGCAATAGTTGAATGACAGGAAATCCGAGGCTAAGGTACAGGCAGGGAATAGGCAAAAGGTGTCGTTAGTGTGGCAGGCAAAAACTATCATACACGGGAGGAGTAAATGACGGGAAAAACAGAGCTCTGAAGAGAAGTGTGTCAAAAACAAACAATACCTCACAAAGATGAGGTGTAAAGAAGTGAACTGAATAGTGTGTGATAGTGTGCGGCAGCACACAAGCGGCAGGTGATCACTGTGAACGGGGGATCAGAATTCGGTGATTGGGATCTGGAGAGTGAGCTGCGTTCAGGGGATCTACGTGTTTGAGAGTGTGAGTTGGAAGCAGACGTTAAACTCTCTCTCTCTCTGTCTCTCTCTCTCTGTCTCTCTTTCTTTCTTTCTTTCTCTCTCTCTTTCTTTCAGAAAGGATGTCTTCAAGGCTCTGAACTAAACACGCTCTGCTCGCTTTTCCTGCAGACAATAAACATAATAACACTGAGATCAGAGGTGATGTGAAACTCATTCTAGCTCATATATGAATACGATTTAGATTGTATTTTATGTGGCCTACAGGTCATAAAAACCTTACACACAGCGTTGTATATCTCTCTTCTTACTCGCTCCATCCCCCTCTCTCCCTCTTTCTTCTCTCTAACTGGCTGTATAGCTGTCATGCTAGGGTCAAGTTCATCATCTAGCCATTATTCCATGCTAATTAGCCCGGGCTGGTTCCCGTAAAGAAGGCGTCCATCTTCTCCTGAGCAGTCAGAGCTAGAGCAGCTAGCTCTGTGAAGATGGGCTGTAATGAGATAGCTCTTTCCAGCATGGCCGTGTCCTTTCCTCGCGGCTCTACGCACACACACACTGACTCCACGGCTCCACGTCTCAGGGCCTAATTGTTTTGGCTCTTCTGCTCTCTCCATAGAAGGGTAATGGAGAGCCTCGTGTAGGGTGGCCCCCGACCAAGACCACAATATGGCCGAAATATAGGAGCTGGCACTACTGAACTGTAGCTCAATAAATAACTTTTTGTTAGGGTAGGATAAAGTGAGTGGATATTGTTCTCTTTCTCTGGCCGAGTTCTTTGTCCAGCATCCTGTGCTTTTGTGGATGAGGATAAAATACTGTTATACAGGACGCTAAGACTGAGACACGCTACACTGTACATTTTCATGTTCCAATGAATGTAGCACTACCACGAGGGTTAGTAGTGGGATCAATACAGTCAATATCCTCACCAGTGTTCTAAAGTAGAAGTGTTGCATTCCTTTGTGTATGTTTTCTTTCCTTGCTAAAGCGGGGGATTCTCACTCCACACTGTCAGGGGACAGGGTAGTTAATAAAGGATCATAAGAACACATCAATGCCATTCAACCACGCTCTACAGACAGACATACCGGAGCTGGGAACAATAGAGATGATTTTGGCTTGATGTTCAACACTGAACACGGATGAAAGCTCTCTGCTTGTATCACTATGACTCATTTGACAGACAACAATGAAGTGCAGAGAAGAAAAGAGGAGACAAAAAAAACACTTCTGTCTCTTTGGAGGTTTTTGGGAGATTTTCTGAAAAGTTCCATTATCAAAAAAAACAAAAACGTATATTTTCTAAAAGGTTTTGCAGTTTTAGTTGAATGCATTCTGTCAAGGTTTTACCCCAGTGTGAAAGTGAAAGTACAGGCTGTAAGGTGTTTTTATTCCTTCCTTCCCACGCACGGAACTACAATTAAGGTTTCTCATAGACTGAAAAGGAGTGGGACCTTGGTAATATTTTCAGGAATAAAAGGGGAGAGATGAACAGTGACGGTGAAGACCTTATCAAGCTTTTCATTAGACCGCCCGAGGATTCATGGAGGACAATGGAGGTGACCTGCGTAGTGGGAGGCACTATGTGTCATGTCACACCACTCTGGGCTCTGTTCTAACAAACCTAACAGAATGGTAGAATCTCAGCGCAGTTGGTAACGCTGTAGGTTCAGGGCTGTGTCAGAAATATTTTTGCTTTTTTCACTATCACAATTATCGGAGCACTTGCTGGCGTTGGCGCGAAAGGGATGTGTTTTGATGAATAAACAAGCGGGTGGGTGTGTCGAGGCTTGGCCTCTCACTGGCCAATCAGAACGTGCTCCATGGCGAAATATGTGATTGATTCAAGCTGTCTATTAACGGTATTTTATGGATAGCCTTGGAATCAACTCCAATTCCAATGTTAGTCCGTTATAGTTTATTAAATGGCTTACAGAAACGAAATAACAAAATGTAGACCTGTCTTTGTTAAATACATTCATTTCAACCCATTTGCAGTCCACATTGTTTTTATTTCATGGCTTCAATAGCATTTACAGTGATATAGGGGCTAGGCCTACTGTAAACTGCATTATGACTGAGCACAGACATGCCAAACATTGTCAATAAGCAAGATTAAATTCATTATTGATAAGGCCTAAAAAGAGAACGAATAATTCGAATCAAATGTTAAATAAAACAGGCTGTTTTAAATAGGCTATGTCACACTTACAGGCACCATAATTTCAACAATAAATGTAAATGTCTGGATATGCTACGTTTCCGCTGTCAAACTTTGTGCTGAAACCAACTGCGTTACCGCTAAAACCAGCCTTTGGTTGGCAATAAATATCCCCATCAGCGCTACCTGAAATTAGCACATTGGATCATGTTTTTTAAGGATACCTCAAATATTTCCACCCCGCTCATCTGAGCGCAAGTGAACTGATATAAGACAGGTAAATTGCTGAACCTGGCGTTAGGGCTGGAAAACGCCAGTGCGGCAGTTTTTACATGACAAAATTGCAAACTAACGTGTGTTTGACACTTTAACGCCGCCTTAACACCAGACAAAAAGAGAGCCCTGTGCGTCACTCTGTGTGGGGGCACGTTGGTTGCATTGAACACGTGTAATGTCCCTGTCCAGGAGCAGAACCAGGACATGTGTGGCTTCCTGTAACACACTCTGGAGATAGCGTATCAACTGGACTACTAGGATGCGTCCCAAATTGAACCCTATTCCCTATATAGTGCACTACTTTTGACCAGGGCCTGTAGGTGCACTATATTGTGCCATTTGGGGCATTGGCCCAGACTATCACATTCATCAGAGCAGAAGTGGTGGGACACACATGGCCTCGGATGCTGCAGGGTTGCCAATGTACCTTATTTCCTTCATATGAGAGACTGATTTAAGACATAAAGATGTCTTTTGATGTCTGTCCTACAAAGTGTACAAAGACTTGTTGTGGCTATTTTTCTACATTCACTTCAGCTGCTCATTGAAAACTGAATCACAATAGCCCGACAGCAAACTGAAATGAGATTTTCTCAGCCAATAACAGTCCCTAAATGTGTTACTTTACAGAGCGTTGTCACAATGACTTACAGTACTAGAGGGGATGTTGTTGGTAGGCAACAACAGAACAGGACGTTTCTAGATAAGAGAGCCACTCCGTCTGAGTTGAGATGATGAAAGAGACACTAGTCTGTTTGATATCTTGCTTGCATTCTGAGTCAATCCCTCCATGGTGATGACTGATGACGGACCAGGGCGAAAAGGAGAGAGAAACAGAAAAGAGCAACACAACAGGAAAAACATCATCGACATTGAGCCAAATCTGAAGCATCATGTTTTTGGTCTAAGAAAATAGGAAATATCCGCAGCATACTTACACGTTTGAATCAATCTATGCAAACTCATCTAATGGCCTCCAGATAGAATCAAGTGATAACACAACGTCTGAAGTGGGCTGCATAATAAGTAAGTGCTCGACATGAGACAAACCATGCGTCAACCATTCGTCAAACCACTACTCTGTAGGGAATGCACTATATAGAGAACAGGGTACCATTTGGGACAGAACCAGAATGTCCTTTAGATGACTGTGGGGTGTAGGGGTATAGAGACTCGAGCTGAACAGAACAGAACAGAACAGGAGAACCGGTATCAGATGCAGTCTGCACGATGTAGCGTGTGATTGCTGCTACAGGCACTTTTCCTTATTGTCTTCCTTCCCCTGGATCTGCAATGCACCACCATCTGGGTGTGCATGTGTGTCCGGGTGTGTGTATGAGAGTGAAAACAAGAGAGATAGGTAAGGAGACGGGAGAAAAGGAGAGAAAAAAGAGAGGGAGAATGAGAGATAATGAGAAGATAAAGGAGAGCGGGAGAGGGGCAGAGAACGGGAAAGGAAGGAGAAAGAGGGATCGAGCTAGGAAATGTGCGAGCGGGAAGGTGCTCTCTCCATCAGCATGAGTTTCTGTCAGAGTCAGAGAGCACAGCGATAACACCTGAACACTGGAGGGAAGGAGGGACACACACACACACACACACACACACACACACACACACACACACACACACACACACACACACACACACACACACACACACACACACACTGGGGGTCAGTGGAGGGGGTCATCCAAGTGTCCAATCTCATGCTGCTGAGAAAGGTTAGATCAGGGTTCGGTGAGGAAGGATCATTAATAAGTGCACCGGCCAGTGTGTGTGTGTGTGTGTGTGTGTCTGCATGAGATATCTCCACGCCTGGTGTGTGATTTCCCTAGATCGTTCTGAAACCTCACTGCTGAATTAGGCTCTTCCTCTCGCTGGATTGATTTTCCGCCTGTGACGGTAAGCAGGGGGATCAGGCCTATCGGATCAGCACAGCTCCTCTAAGTTGCATTTGATTGGTATGGATCCCTGGCCCCTGCTGCGGCCATGTCAAGGGCACTGTGGATGGTCCGACTCAATGCCCTCCTAACGGGTGCAGATGAGCTGCATACTAAACTACAACAAGGAACAGAAGTGTGCTCTACTGACACACACCGACTTAACCTCTCTCGTCTTCCCATCTCTCGCTCTCGCTCTCTCACACACACACACACACACACACACACACACACACACACACACACACACACGTAACTTTATCCAATAACACCCGTAACCTTGCTATGCCAGACATGATGTAGTATAAGAGGCTGTAGCTGAACAACACAAAACAACTTACGTCTACAACATTATCTACATCAGTCCCCAGCAGAAAACACATTCACTCCTCTGGTATCATTACTATTAACCTCCTGTTCAACTTCAGAGGGGCAGAAATCGATGCTAACACAACATGCTGCTTCTCTGTGTAGTTAGCTTGAAAGCATCACGTCGAGCATCACCGGGCCTGTTGAAGACGAGATTACTAGATGTAAACAACATCAACAGCCCTACAGCAATTCATCGTGTGCCTCTCTGCATTGAAAAACCAGCAGCAGTCAATAGGAAGAAGATTTACTGATCTCTAGTAAGTAGTCTGGTAAAGTGCAGTTTGTCAGGCCTGCTCTCTGCTCCGTGGCCTTCGACATTCATCTCAGTCAATTGGGCAGTGACATTTAGCTCTATTAAGGGAGGTTACTGTCTAAAATGGTGGTGAAGTACTATGTTACCAGTGTTTTTAGTATTCATCAGTGCTAGAATGGCCATAGTAGGACTTGAACCTGAAACCTTGTGTTTATCATCCCAATAGCTTATGGATTTCTATTTCTATGAAATCTATGGATTTTATATGACTGGGCATGGGCACAGCCATGGGTAGGCTTGGGAGGGCATAGGCCCAACCACTTGGGAGCCAGGGCCACCCGCTGGGGAGCTGGCCCAGCCAATCAGAATTAGTTTTTCCCCACAAAAGGGCTTTATTAAATTCAGAAATAGACCTCAGTTTCATCAGCTATCTGGGTAGATGGCCTCAGATGATACCGCAGGTGAAGAAGCCGGATGAAGCTTGGTTACACGTTGTCTGAGGTTGTGAGTCCGGTTGGACGTACTGCCAAATTCTCAAAAGCAACGTTGGAGGCGGCTTATGGTAGAGAAATTAACATTCAGTTCTCTGGCAACAGCTCTGTTGGACATTCCTACAGTCAGCATGCCAATTGCACGCTCCCTCAAAACTTGAGACATCTGTGGCATTGTGTTGTGTAACAGAACTGCACATTTTAGAGTGGCCTTTTATTGTCCCCTGTACAAGGTGCACCTGTGTAATGATCATGCTGTTTAATCAGCTTCTTGACATGTCACACCTGTCAGGTGGCTTGATTATCTTGGCAAAGGAGAAATGCTTACTAACATTTGAGAGAAATAAGCTTTTTGTGCATATGGAACATTTCAGGGATCTTTTATTTCAGCTCATGAAACATGGGACCAACACTTTACATGTTACGTTTATATTTATGTTCAGTATAGCTATGGATGCTACAGTATTTACAATATTCCATTTGTATTCAATCTTCACCATGTGGATTTTGCTTAAGCCACGAGTGTAAAGTTTTGCTCACTGTTTGTGAGTGGACGACACTGCCACTGTACAAATACAATTTTGACCTGATGCGCTTACAGTCTTGAAACTGCCTGGTGGACTATATTCATTTTGGATCGATCAACACAAATTATGCAAATCACCGGAGTTGAATGGAAACATAACAAATGAGCAGGCGGCAAGATAAATAAATAATGCCATAACCAAAAGAAGTAGAAAATACATATTCAAATGAACTGTCTAATGTTATTTAGTGGGAGATGTATCGCCTACTTACAGTATGCTCTTCGGGGGCCGAGAGGAACAAAACAGTCAAATAAGCACACTGCTCATAAAGACAAGGTTAAAGCATTACTGGAGTCTCAAGTCAAGCTCCAAGTTGTTTACCATCTGCAGCAAGCACAAAGTGTTGTAACGATGTTAGGAGAAGTGGATGGATACCCAATGTCACCTCTGGTTAAAAAGCTCAACTACATAACATTCGGAAAGTATTCAGACCCCTTAACTTTTTCCATATTTTGTTACGTTACAGCCTTATTGTAAAATTGTCACGGCTGTCTGAAGGATCGGATCAAAATGCAGCATGGTTGTAGTTCCACATATTTATTTATTCCGTGAAACGTAATGCAATACATTAAATACTTGAACCAACAAAAAACAACAAACCGTGACGCAGAGAGAAAACACACTACTCAAAATATAGTCACCCACAAACACAGGTGACACAAGCATCAACATAAATACGACCTCCAAATAGAGGTAACGAGGATCAGCTGCCTCCAATTGGAGATCAACCCAAACAACACCAACATAGAAATACAAAACTAGAAACTGAACATAGAAATACAAAAACAGACAAACACCCCCTGTCACGCCCTGGCCTACTCTACCATAGAAAATATCCACTTACTATGGTCAGGACGTGACAAAAATTGCTTAAATTAAATATTTTGCTCATCAATTTACACACAACACCCCATAATGACAAAGCAAAAAACAGTTTTTATTTTTATTTTTCTACCTTATTTACATAAGTATTCAGACCCTTTGCTATGAGACTTGAAATTGAGCTCAGATGCATCCTGTTTCCATTGATCATTCTTGAGATGCTTCTACAAAATGATTGGAGTCCCCTGTGGTAAATGCAATTGATTTCTCATGATTTGGATAGTCACACACCTGTCTATATAAAGTCCCACAGTTGACAGTGCATGTCAGAGCAAAAACCAAGCCATGAGGTCGAAGGAATTGTCCGTAAAGCTCCGAGACAGGATTGTGTCGAGGCACAGATCTGGGGAAGGGTACCAAAAACTTTGTGCAGCATTGAAGGTCCCCAAGAACACAGTGGCCTCAATAATTCTTAAGTGGAAGAAGTTTGGAACCACCAAGACTCTTCCTATAGCTGGCCGCCCGGCCAAACTGAGCAACCGGGGGAGAAAGGGCCTTGGGCAGGGAGGTGACAAAGAACCCGATGGTCACTCTGACAGAGCTGCAGAGTTCCTCTGTGGAGATGGGAGAACCTTCCAGAAGGACAACCATCTCTGCAGCACTCCACCTATCAGGCCTTTATGGTAGAGTGGCCAGATAGAAACCAATCCTCAGTAAAAAGCTCATGACAGCCCACTTGGAGTTTGCCAAAAGGCACCTAAAGGACTCTCAGACCATGATAAACAAGATTCTCTGGTCTGATGAAACCAAGACTGAACACTTTTGCCTGAATGCCAAGCGTTACGTCTGGAGGAAACCTGGCACCATCCCTACAGTGAAGTATGGTGGTGGCAGCATCATGCTGTGGGGATGTTTTTCAGCGGCAGGGATTGAGAGATTAACAGCAAAGTACAGAGAGATCCTTGATGAAAACCTGCTCCAGAGCACTCAGGATCTCAGACTGAGGCGAAGGTTCACCTTTCAACAGGACAATGACCCTAAGCACACAGCCAAGACAATGCAGGAGTGGCTTCCTTGAGTGGCCCAGCCAGAGCCCGGACTTAAATCTGATCTAACATCTCTGGAGAGACCTGAAAATAGCTGTGCAGCGACGCTCCCCATCCAACCTGACAGAGCTTGAGAGGATCTGCAGAGAAGAATGGGAGAAACTCCGCAAATACAGGTGTGCCAAGCTTGTAGCGTCATACCCAAGAAGACTTGAGGCTGTAATCGCTGCCAAAGGTGCTTCAACAAAAATGTCTAAACCAGTTTTTTCTTTGTCATTATTGGGTATTGTGTGTAGATTGATGCGGGAAAAAAGCAATTTAATCCATTTCAGAATAAGGCTGTAACGTAACAAATTGTGGAAAAAGTCAAGCGGCCTGAATACTTTCCGAATGCCTTGTATAGAATACTATGTACACATAATAAGGCACAAAATAGATTAATGGAGCATGGCCATTAGCAGGTAAAGGAAGCAGGATAAGTTAAGATAATTAGTAGAGAAATATGAAGAGAGCAGTAGTATTAGTATTAGTAGTATTAACTATTTCAGTGAGAGCCAGTAAAGGGAAGTATCATTGAGAAGGTATAGCATGGGTAACCCTACGCACTCTGCGGGAGGACTGCTCTCAGAGAGGATGGATCATGGCTCATGGAGGACACTGGGGGAAACAAAATGTGGCAAAACGTAAATCATTTCACTAACTACTTCATGAATTACCCTGTAGTCCAAGCTTAATGAATGTTCAAGATGTCCTCTGATAAGGAGTGGGGAGAAAGCAAAAGGAGGCATGTATACGGTGGCTTTTGATGAGGGAGTGGTGTGTGTGACTCGAAGTTGATGTTGATGTTGAGGATATGGCTGAGAAGTGTGTGTGTTTGTGTGTGTGTGTGTGTGTGCGTGCGTGTGCGTGTGTGTACGCGTGCGACCGTGCTCTCCTCACCATTAAAGTTGACAGCTCTGATATGGCTGAGTAGTTCCTTGCCGTCGATGTTGGCCATCTTTGGACACAGGCCTGGGTATCCATAGCAAAGTTCCCGGTGCATCCGGTGCAGGGCATGGGCCATAGCATACACAGCATCCATCACAAACTGCACCTTCCCCTCCTGCTCGTAGCTCGAGTCCCGACCAACCTTCTCCAGACCTGGGAGAGAGGAGAGAGACAGATGGGCAGTCAGCTACACTGTGGGTGGAAACATCCAAGTGTCTATTTGGCAAAGATGCTAAATGTATAACATTGCATTATAATAGCATTTCCGTGAGAAAAAAAAAACACTGACCTTGGTCCCACTGCTTTCACACAAACACAAACATCTGTCGATACTGGGCATGTTGTTTCATTCAGCTGAGGACACACAGTGACACACACATACTGACGCACGCGAGCACACACGTGCACACACACACGCAAACTCACTTTCTTTCTGATGCAGTTGAATATGTGCTTATGTAACTGATAGCATCATTAGCATAATTAGCTAATAAAGAGGCGAAAGCACAAACTCCTTGATGCATAAACATGAACATCTCTAATTTATTAGGATGACTTTCCACCATTTTCATCAAAGTTATTAAAGTGGAACTGCAAAAGAAAATGGAGAAAGGGTGGATTTTCAGAAGCAATTTTTATTGAATTCTTTCAGCTTTTAACTCAGCGTTTTACTCAGTACAAGCCCTTGGGCAAAAAAAGCCAAACATTTGTAAATAAAAAAATTTGCCCGGGCTAGGTGAATTAACAAGAGTCTTCAATCAATAAGCATGTCTGTGTGGAATTAATAGGCTCAGGAGAAGGAAATCCAATTCAGTTTTATAGCGGCTTCCACACAGCAGGCAAGTCTCACGTGAAGGTGATGCATTAGTAGGAGCAGGACGGACACACACACACACACACACACACACACACACACACACACACACACACACACACACACACACCTGGTTATTCCCTATGAAGGATACGGTCCGAACTACAGTAACAGAGGATGGAAGCTGACTTCACAAGAGACCCAACAACTAAGAAGGACTGTGTGGGCCCACTGGAGCCATCATAGAAATCAGTCCCAATAGTTAAAAGCCACTCAAATCGACAGGACTCAAATCAGAAGTACTGCTTCCCCCAAGGTTCAGAGCCATCCACTCCACTCCTAGGTAATCCCACCAGGTATAGGCACTGAATACAGAGGAACTGACTCAGTTTATCCCAAATAGGATCTGTGAGCTTATCCTATCGGAAAGAGCTACCACTGCCTTAGAGCTTATAACATGGATAAAGAACCAGTCCTCTGACATAACCCAAGCCAGTAAAGAAACACTGGGGATAGGCGCTGAGCCATCAGACTCAATCTGAATTCCATCCTGGCTTTGGCTTGACACGCTGGAGCGATGGCTACTGTATCACTACTAAGCCCCAGACACACTGTCACGCTGGTATAAAGGATTTTGGAGACAGGCGCAGGAATACACAATAGGGTTCTTTAATACACACAAAACAAACATGTATACAAAAACACTGGGCTGCACCCAAACAAAAGAGTGAGGGTAAACCTCGTTGAACGACATGGGACAATACGCAGCATAACAGCTGCACCAACGCATAGGTGCTCACACCACCAATGGACACGGGAACAATAACCGACAAAGACAGAGGGAACAGAGGGCACATATACAGTTGGAGTCGGACGTTTACATACACCTTAGCCAACTACATTTAAACTCTGTTTTTTTCACAATTCCTGACATTTAATCCTAGTAAAAATCCCTGTCTTAGGTCAGTTAGGATCACCACTTTATTTTAAGAATGTGAAACGTCAGAATAATAGTAGAGAGAATGATTTATTTCAGCTTTTATTTCTTTCATCACGTTCCCAGTGGGTCACAAGTTAACATAGACTAAATTAGTATTTGGTAGTATTGCCTTTCAATTATTTAACTAGGGTCAAACGTTTCAGGTAGCCTCCCACAAGCTTCCCACAATAAGTTGGGTGAATTTTGACATATTCCTCCTGACAGAGCTGGTGTAACTGTAGGCCTCCTTGCTCGCACACGCTTTTTCAGTTCTGCCCACAAATTTTCTATGGGATTGAGGTCAGAGTTTTGTGATGGCCACCCAAATACCTTGACTTTGTTGTCCTTAAGCCATTTTGCCACAACTTTTGGAAGTATGCTTGGGGGCAATGTCCATTTGGAAGATCAATTTGCCAGCAAGCTTTAACTTCCTGACTGATGTCTTGAGATGTTGCTTCAATATAGCCACATAACTTTCTATCCTCATGATGCCATCGATTTTGTGAAGTGCACCAGTCCCTCCTGCACCAAAGCACCCCCACAACCTGATGGTGCCACGCCCGTGCTTCATGGTTGGGATTGTGTTCTTCGGCTTGCAAGCCTCCCCTTTTTCCTCCAAACATAACGATGGTCATTATGGCCAAACAGTTATATTTTTGTTTCATCAGACCATTTCTCCAAAAAGTACGATCTTTGTCCCCATGTGCAGTTGCAAACCGTAGTCTGGCTTTTTTATGGCGGTTTTGTAGCAGTGGCTTCTTCCTTGCTTAGCGGCCTTTCAGGTTATGTCGATATAGGACTCGTTTTACTGTGGATAAAGATACTTTTGTACCTGTTTCCTCCAGCATCTTCACAGGGTCCTTTGCTGTTTTTCTGGGATTGATTTGCACTTTTCGCACCAAAGTACGTTCATCTCTAGGAGACAGAACGCGTCTCCTTCCTGAGCGGTATGACGGCTGCGTGGTCCCATGGTGTTTATACTTACATACTATTGTTTGTACAGATGAATGTGGTACCTTCAGGCGTTTGGAAATTGCTCCCAAGGATGAACCAGACTTGTGGAGGTCTACAATTTTTTTCTGAGGTCTTGGCTGATTTCTTTTGATTTTCCCATGATGTCAAGCAAAGAGGCACTGAGTTTGAAGGTAGGCCTTGAAATACATCCACAGGTACACCTCCAATTGACTCAAATGATGTCAATTTGCCTATCAGAAGCTTATAAAGCCATGACATCATTTTCTGGAATTTTCCAAGCTGTTTAAAGGCACAGTCAACTTTGTGTATGTAAACTTTTGACCCACTGGAATTGTGAAATAAGTGAAATAAGCTGTCTGTAAACAATTGTTGGAAAAATGACTTGTGTCATGCACAAAGTAGATGTCCTAACCGACTTGCCAAAACTATAGTTTGTTAACAAGAAATTTGTGGAGTGGTTGAAAAACGAGTTTTAATGACTCCAACCTAAGTGTATGTAAACTTCTGACATCAACTGTATAATATACTAATCAGGGGAAATGGGAACCAGGTGTGTGTAATCAGACAAGGCAGTCCTGGGATTGATGATAATGAATCCCATTCAGTGAAGCCTAGAAAGCCGGTGACGTAAACCTCTGGAACTGGTGAACAAAATGAGCATCAGTACCAGGGGGATCCGTGACACACACCGCATAAACCCTACAGTCACACACACACACACACACACACACACACACACACACACACACACACACACACACACACACACACACACACACACACACACACACACACACACACACACACACACAGCAGGCTTACGATCCAGCCAACCATATAGCCAATCACCTTGTTGAGCTCCTAAAAAAGAAAATGGCATCCATCTCAACTCAGTCCCCAGAGAAGACTAAACAGGGTGCATCCTATTCCCTATATAGTGTACCCATAGGGCTCTGGTCAAAAGTAGTGCACTATATAGGGAATAGGGTGCCATTTCAGGCACAGGCATGGAGGACTAGATACCTTCTGCATTCCCTCTACTGACTTACAGGGGAGGGTTGGTGGAGCTACTGCCGTTACAGAAAACAGTGCTGTTACATTTCCTTCAATTGCATCATTACAGTTTATTCCCCCCCTAGCTGACTGGCTGGCAAGGTGAGGTACAGCAGCTGTCATGTTTACTGTCTGTCTGTCCCTGTCTGTCCCTGTCTGAAACACAGGAGATCCAACCCTGGGGTGGCAGGTAGCCTAGTGGTTAAAGTGTTGGGCCAGTAACTGAAAGATTGCTGGATTGAATCCCTGAGCTGACAAAGTAAAAATCTGTCGTTCTGCTGCTGAACAAGGCAGTTAACCCACTGTTCCCCAGCAGGCCGTCATTGTAAATAAGAATTTGTTCTTAACTGACTTGCCTAGTTAAATAAAGGTTAAATTAAAAAATACACATATACACACTTTCTCTCTTGCACACACTGCAGCCATTCCATCACTGTCAGCTCAGACAATGCAAGCCCTGCTAAATTTAATTTGCCCGTTCTGCTATACTTTAATAATCTGGAAGAACACAGGCGAAGGCAGGGAGAATTTACATAGCTCATTGTGACTGTGTAATAATAAGCCTGGCTGTAGAGGCAGATACTTGTTCTCTTACAAACTAGCACACACACACCAAGAAACGTACACACATAAACAGCATGCTAGCAGTTACCATAGACTTCCAGTCATTGTGCTAACGCTAGTGGGTTGAGTGAGTTGACGCGTCACTTGAGTGGGTCGAGTCACTGACGAGATCTTCCTGTCCGGGTTGGCGCCCTCTCTTGGGTTGTGCCGTGGCAGAGATCTTTGTGGGCTATATTCGGCCTTGTCTCAGGATGGTAAGTTGGTGGTTGAAGTTATCCCTCTAGTGGTGTGGGGGCTGTGCTTTGGCAAAGTGGGTGGGATTATATCCTGCCTGTTTGGCCCTGTCCGTGGGAATCGTCGGACGGGGCCACAGTGTCTCCTGACCCCTCCTGTCTCCAGTATTTATGATGCAGTAGTTTATGTGTCGGGGGGCTAGGTTCAGTCTGTTATATCTGGAGTATTTCTCCTGTCTTATCCGGTGTCCTGTGTAAATTTAAGTATGCTGTCTCGAATTCTCTTTCTCTCTTTTTCTCTTTCTTTCTTTCTTTCTCTCTTTTGGAAGACCTGAGCCCTAGGACCATGCCTCAGGACTACCTGGCCTGATGATTACTTGCTGTCCCCAGTCCACCTGGCCGTACTGCTGCTCCAGTTTCAACTGTTCTGCCTGCGGCTATGGTACCCTGACCTGTTCACCGGACGCGCTACCTGTCCCAGACCTGCTGTTTTCAACTCTCTAGAGACAGCAGGAGCGATAGAGATACTCTGAATGATCGGCTATGAAAAGCCAACTGACAATTACTCCTGAGGTGCTGACCTGTTGCACCCTCGACAACCACTGTGATTATTATTATTTGACCCTGCTGGTCATCTATGAACATTTGAACATCTTGGCCATGTTCTGTTATAATCTCCACCCGGCACAGCCAGAAGAGGACTGGCCACCCCTCATAGCCTGGTTCTTCTCTAGGTTTCTTCCTAGGTTCTGAGAGGTTTCTTCCTAGGTTCTGGCTTTTTCTGGGAGTTATTCCTAGCCACCGTGCTTCTGCACCTGCATTGCTTGCTGTTTGATGTTTTAGGCTGGTTTTCTGTACAGCACTTTGTGACCTCAGCTGATATAAGAAGGGCTTTATAAATACATTTGATTGATTTAAATAAATTTGATTGAGTTAGCAATTGCGCTAACATTAGTTAGCAATTGTGCTAACACTAGTTAGCCACTTCCTTCAAACTACAGGCAGAGACATAAAAATAGTAACCACAAGTTTATCTGACTCTCATTGCCAAAATCAAGTATCCCTTTAACTCTGCAAAGCCACAGCTATCACACCACCCAGCAGGGTCTCATACCTGCAGTGTTCTGAGATGAGGGTCCATTTAGAAAAGACACATCCAAACAATCTACCTGGTCTGTCATCAGCAACCAATCAAAGGTGATGTCTTTATAAGTGAAGCAGCTCAACCAATGCAATGCTCTCACCAGCGCTCTTCACTGCCAAAGCAGCCATCAGGACCACAAAGCAAACGATACAGGACAGGATTGACTTACTTCAGGGCCCAAATTCATAACGTAGACGTCTCAGAGTAGGAGTGCTGACCTAGGATCAGTTCTGCCTTTTAGATTTTATTTTATTTTACCTTTATTTAACTAAGCAAGTCAGTTAAGAACAAATTCTTATTTTCAATGACGGCCTAGGAACAGGGGCAGAACAAAAGATTTGTACCTTGTCAGCTCGGGGATTCGAAACTGCAACCTTTCGGTTACTAGTCCATGGTTACATGGACAGGGAGGATGTTATCTTAGATCAGCAGGACTCATACTCTGAGACGCTTCCCCTTCCAGGTCTCAGAGAAGGAGATGTCACTTAAGACAAGGTTACCTCACCTTTATTAACATCATGCATTTAAAAACACCAATCCCCCACACACACAAATATCAGGACATAAACAACCCCCACACACACACACAGATATCAGGACATAAACAACCCACACACACACAAATATCAGGACATAAACAACCCCCACACACACACAGATATCAGGACATAAACAACCCCCCCACACACGCAGATATCAGGACATAAACAACCCACACACACACAGATATCAGGACATAAACAACTCCCACACACACAAATATCAGGACGTAAACAACCCCCACACACACAAATATCAGGACATAAACAACCCCCACACACACAAATATCAGGACATAAACAACCCCCACACACACAAATATCAGGACATAAACAACCCACACACACACATATCAGGACATAAACAACCCACACACACACACACATATCAGGACATAAACAACCCACACACACACATATCAGAACATAAATCACCCACTCACACACATATCAGGACATAAATAACCCCCATACACACATATCAGGACATAAACAACCCACACACACACATATCAGGACATAAATAACCCCCACACACACATATCAGGACATAAATAACCCCCCCACACACATATCAGGACATAAATAACCCCCACACACACATATCAGGACATATATCACCCACACACATATAAAAAACACTGCATGTTTCTTAAAAGAGAGGCAGAGATATAAAAGTCTGAGTGGTTTGACAGGCTACTGCTAGTATGGTAAGTGCTGTGATTTATCTGTAGGGAACAATATGGCACCTTAAGCAGTGATTGATGGCAACACGGCTGACAGAGGACTTAATGATTCAAACAAGCTTCTCAATTAAACATCAATTAGGATGCAAATTCAATCCCCCCATCTCTCTCTCTGACAACTCTCTCTCTCTCTCTCTCTCTCTCTCTCTCTCTCTCTCTCTCTCTTCCTCTCTCTCTCTCTCTTCCTCTCTCTCTGTCTCTCTCTCTTTCTTTCTCTGTCTCTCTCTCTCTTCACCACACAAAGCCTTTCCATTTGTTCAACACAGGGCACCCCACTTTATAAAGATGTAAATTCAATTATATTATAATTAAAAAGGGAAAGTATTTCATAATAATTACAAATAAAGCACCACACACATTCAGATGGTGATGAATATACTAGCATAAAGGCATGTGGTTAACACAGCATTCATTAATCACAGACATCCTGACATGGCAAGATCCTGCTGAGAGAACATGCCCAGGGTACTGCTCCCCATTCACACACATACATGCAAACAAACACATGCATACACACACACATAAACGCGCATGCCTTAACAGAAACACACACACACACACAAACACACAAACACACTCTCTCCCTCACACATACATTAGGCACACACACACACATACACAAATGTATGCACACATGTAATGCATACTGTACACCCATAAATGCTTACATGTATGCATGGGCGCACTGACTGGCACATGATAATACGCTACATCTCCAGCCCTGAACCGTCACCTGCTCATATCTCATCTGACACACACATAAAAAACAGGTACACACACATACCTGCGTGCGTTTGCTTTCTCAATTTCACAAAAACTCCACTGCATTAATGACCAAGCTCCAACTTACATCCACAACTCTTCTGCAACATCTTTTCGCTTTCCCTTAAAAAGTAAAGTGCCAATCCGGCCAAGACAGACATGACTAATCAATAGGCCAAAATATATAGATACTGACAACAGGGATCTTGAGCCAAGCGTTACACCATGGTATGAGTATTCTTCATCACGTTCAACACCAGTAAAGACAACAGAAACACGGCTGAACTCATCAGTGGGAGAACATGTCCTTGGGAATGGAGCTAGGGTTTGGTGTAGGGTTGGAAGAGAGAGAAAGAGAAAGATAATTAATGACTCAGACATTACCAGTGACAAAGTCAATTCATCTTTTAAACGCTCAACATACTGATCATTTCCTCTCCTTCCCCTCACTCCCCCTCTTCTCTCCTTTACCTCACGTCCGAACTGAGGCGTTGCAGAAGACAGAAAGAGAGCGAGAGAAAGAAAGAGAGACAGAGAAGCAGGAACGTTAAGGTGAAAAGAGAGAGAAAGTGAGAAAGAGAGAGGAGAGAGGAGAGAGAGGAGGAGGAAGTTACCGTCAGAGAGAAGTGCTATTGTTAAAAATAAGCTGAACCGTGAAAACCTGTTAATGGAGCAACGGTGGTACTCACTCACCTCACCTCACCTCACCTCACCTCACCTCACTCATGTCACAGGCTCTTTGTGTGTGTGTGGAGCAGCCAGATGCAGACACACACACACACACACACACACACGTGTGCAGCAAAGCCAGGTCCTCTGTGGGCTGCCAGTTGTACCTGTCGTGACTAATGAAGCTGTGTTTAGTTTATGAAGATCAGACAGGTCACATGGTGCTAGCACAGCTGCTCACCTGGAGAGATACGGCAGAGAGAGAGAGTCTCTGTCATGGACATTCTGTTGTCCTAAAATGCAGACAACAACAGGAGCAGTGGATAGGGCTGTCTGAACACTTCCAGTTTCAAGCCACTTTCTCCCAACAGATTTTCAGATCTGTCAATGGTTTGCTTCTCTGACTGTCTGCAAGTGTTTGCTCCCATCCAAAACCTGAGGAGATATGGTTGTAATCTGAGTATGTTGGAATGTTGTGTTATTAATTCAGGTTAGTCACACACTAGAGCCTCAAGGGAGGTTATTTCTGTGTTTGTATATTTCCTTCCATAATAAGATTTTACCCGGACTGTGAGTCAGAATATTTAATTGTTTGTGTATTCCTGCAGCCCAATGTACTATGTGTGTGTGTGTGTGTGTGTGTGTGTGTGTGTGTGTGTGTGTGTGTGTGTATGTATATATATATATATGTGTGTGTGTGTGTGTGTGTGTGTGTGTGTGTGTGTGTGTGTGTGTGTGTGTGTGTGTGTGTGTGTGTGTGTGTGTGTGTGTGTGAGCAGCACTAGAGCATCCAGGCTGATAGGAGAGTGGTGTTGGTGGCAGCAGTGGTCTCCTAGTATAGAAGGATTATTCAGAGGTAACACTGATGGATGTATGTCCTGCTGAACACACTGTGATGGCCCTGCCTGCTGCAGTCAGCTCTGCTACCCATCTATGACGAGTGTAGTGTACACACACACACACACGCACACATGCACACATGCATGCATGCACGTGTACACAGACACACTAAGCCAACACAAGCATAACTATAGTAAGAAGGAGTTTAAACCAGAGGCCCATGTCATCCACTGAGTGCGAGTTGACATTCGGTGTAGGCCGGCAGATGTGATCATTGGACTAAACGAGGAGAAGGAGTAGGCCGAACCGGAGCCTGGGTCTCAATTAGAGCGCCCTAGCTGGAGAACACTGATGATCCTCTGCTCATAACTTGCTGGTTCAAGGATGCTTTATTATCCTACACAGGGGCTTAATGGAGAACTGTGGCAGCGTTGCAGTCCACATAAACACCCACTGAGAGGTAAGGGTGCTTTATCCTTCAGCCTCACAGAGGTGAACCAACAAACGTGTTCCCTTTCTATCTGTCTGCCAACCTGTGCTGTCTGTCTGCCTGCCTGTGTTCTCCCTCCCTGCCTGGCTGTCCTGTGCCCTACTTCCAGCGTGTGGTCCCCGGCTTCATTGCCTCTGTCAGAGCCAATCCCGTTTACCGGTGAGCGGATTCGTTTCAGCCCCTGTGAGGAAATCACTCCGCGCAGGAACAACCGGGTGATAAATTGAGGGATCAGGGAGCTTTAGCTCTGGCGGCTGACGGCTCCATCCTTCAGACCATCGCACACACACACACGCACACACACACACGCACACACACAGGAGTAAAGAAAATTAGATGTTACTCCCCAGTGTTTCTGTGAGCAGTGTTTTGATATAGAATCAACCACTCTAAAAGAGACTTGTGTTCCCTCTGTTCTCAGCCAAGACTCTGATTAACATCCAGGACATTTCAGGCAGAGATTCTCAATATGGTGTGTGTGTGTGCGTGTGCGTGTGCGCGTGCGCGTGCGTGAGCGTGTGTGTGTGTGCGTGTGTGTGTGTTGATTGAGGTCTATAGGGTTGTGTCTGAGGGTGATACTCATTAGCTTACAGTACTCTCAACAGAGAGACAAGAGAGGGGTGGAGAGGGCTCACACGCACAAACACACACACACACACACTCTGCTAGCTGTCACGACAATGACCCCAAACAGCAGTTTTGAGTCGAGGCTGCTGATTGGTTTCCGTGTTGATGATGCGAAGGTCGTGAACTCTCGCACTAGAAATGAATGGACTCTGACACTCCGCGGCACTACAGGGCTCTCCATACACAGACACACCAGAGAGAGTCACCTTCGGCTGAGTGCCTAATACAGTGGCTTCAAAAGGAGAGGACAGAGAGAGAGGAGAGAGACACTAGAGAGCGAGAGAGAGAGAGAGAGAGAGCGAGAGAGGGGGCATGTTCCAGCTTTATACGCAAGCTCAAAGAGAACCACCTGGACTAGAAGTGTTGCACTAAACAAACAAAGCACACACACAGTCACACTGACGTCCAGAGGTGCTGCTGACTCAATTGTTTGTGTACGTTAGTCCTGCAGCCTGCGACAGGTGCAGATAAAACTGCTCACACAGCTTACTGTTTAAACCTCCCCCCCCCCACACACACACACACACACACACACACTGGCTACAATAACACAGCACATAGCCATTCAGCCTGATACATGCTACAAACACTAACACAACATGTTCCACATATAGAGGGGAGAAGAGAGAGTGATGGATAGACATAAAGGATAAAGAAAGAGAGAGAGAGCAGTTGATCAACATAGAGGCAGAGAGAGAAATAGAGAAAAGAGAGAGAGAGGGAAGAGAGAGAGAAGAAAGAGACAGAGGAGGGAGAGAGAGAGAGTGAGATAGTGAGAGGAGGGAGAGAGAGTGAGATAGTGAGAGGAGAGAGAGAGAGAGAGAAGAGAAGAGAGAGAGAGAGAGAGAGAGAGAGAGAAGAGAGAAGAGAGAGAGTGGAGAGAGAGAGATAGAAGAGTGAGCGAGAAAAGAGAGAGAGTGGAGAGAGAAAGAGAGAGATTGAAGAGTGAGATATAGAGCAAGAGAGAGAGATAGAGAGATATTATAACCTACTCCCAGACCTCACTCTGTCGTTGTCATTTTTCACCAGTTGAGGCTCCTCAGAGGAAGGGGAGGACCATCCTCCTCAGTGAATTTCATAAAAATAAAAATAGTGAAGCATTCACGTCATCAAATAATTGATTAAAACACACTGTTTTGCAATGAAGGTCTACAGTAGCCTCAACATCACTCTCTGGGTTATCACCATGATCCTCTGGGTACATTGACTTCAATACAAAACCTAGGAGGCTCATGGTTGTTACCCCCTTACATAGACTTACACAGTAATTATGACAACTTCCGGAGGGGGCCCCCGAGCTGTGCAGCGGTCCAAGGTACTGCATCGCAGCGCTAGAAGCATCACTACAGATCCGGGTTCGATCCCAGGCTGTGTCGCAGCTGGTCGCAACCGGGAGACTCATGAGACGGCGCACAATTGGCCCAGCGTCATCCGGGTTAGGGGATGGTTTGGCTGGCTGGGATGTCCTTGTCCCATCACGCTCTAGTGACTCCTTGTGGCGGCCAGGCACATGAAGGCTGGCTTTGGTCGCCAGCTGTACGGCGTTTCCTCCGACACATTGTTGTGGCTGGCTTCTGGAAGGATTAAGCGAGCAGCATGTCAAAAAGCAGTGCAGCTTGGCGGGGTCGTGTTTCGGAGGACGAATGGCTCTCAACCTTCGCATCTCCCGAGTCCGTACGGGAGTTCCAGCGATGGGACAAGACTGTAACTACCAATTGGATAACACTTTGGGGGACGTCCTCCAACCTATCAGAGCTCTTGTAGCATGAACTGACATCTAGTATTGAAAGCATAAACTACAGCTAGCTAGCACTGCAGTGCATAATGTGGTGAGTAGTTGACTTAAAGAGAGAGGAAGACAATAGTTAAACAGTTTTGAACAAATGTATTTCTTCAAAAATGAAGGACAAGCAAAGACAGAGAGAGAGAGAGATTTCACTTTTTTTCACTTTCACTTTTTTTCACTTTCACTTTTTTTCACTTTCACTTACACTTACTTAGCTAGCAAATGCAGCTAGCTAGTTCAGCCGACTCAAACACCTGTCTCAAACAGAGGGATGCTATTTAAGCTAGTTGGCTACGATTATCCAACACAACACTGGAACTCTTCCATGTCATCAAATCAAATAAAATGATATTGGTCACATGCACATGGTTAGCAGATGTTATTGCGAGTGTAACAAAATGCTTATGCTTCTAGATCCGACAGTGCAGCAGTATCTAACAGGTAATAATGAACAATTCCACAAAAAAACCTAATTTCTAACAAATTCCACAACAAAACCTAATACACACAATCAAGTAAAGGAATGGGATCAGAATATATAAGTATAAAATATACTGCTCAAAAAAATAAAGGGAACACTTAAACAACACATCCTAGATCTGAATGAAAGAAATAATCTTATTAAATACTTTTTTCTTTACATAGTTGAATGTGCTGACAACAAAATCACACAAAAATAATCAATGGAAATCCAATTTATCAACCCATGGAGGTCTGTCTGGATTTGGAGTCACACACAAAATTAAAGTGGAAAACCACACTACAGGCTGATCCAACTTTGATGTAATGTCCTTCAAACAAGTCAAAATGAGGCTCAGTAGTGTGTGTGGCCTTCACGTGCCTGTATGACCTCCCTACAACGCCTGGGCATGCTCCTGATGAGGTGGCGGATGGTCTCCTGAGGGATCTCCTCCCAGACCTGGACTAAAGCATCCGCCAACTCCTGGACAGTCTGTGGTGCAACGTGGCGTTGGTGGATGGAGCGAGACATGATGTCCCAGATGTGCTCAATTGGATTCAGGTCTGGGGAACGGGCGGGCCAGTCCATAGCATCAATGCCTTCCTCTTGCAGGAACTGCTGACACACTCCAGCCACATGAGGTCTAGCATTGTCTTGCATTAGGAGGAACCCAGGGCCAACCGCACCAGCATATGGTCTCACAAGGGGTCTGAGGATCTCATCTCGGTACCTAATGGCAGTCAGGCTACCTCAGGCTACCTCAGACTCTGTCACGTCTGTCACGTGCTCAGTGTGAACCTGCTTTCATCTGTGAAGAGCACAGGGCGCCAGTGGCGAATTTACCAATCTTGGTGTTCTCTGGCAAATGCCAAACGTCCTGCACGGTGTTGGGCTGTAAGCACAACCCCCACCTGTGGACGTCGGGCCCTCATACCACCCTCATGGAGTCTGTTTCTGACCGTTTGAGCAGACACATGCACATTTGTGGCCTGCTGGAGGTCATTTTGCAGGGCTCTGGCAGTGCTTCTCCTGCTCCTCCTTGCACAAAGGCGGAGGTAGCGGTCCAGCTGCTGGGTTGTTGCCCTCCTACGGCCTCCTCCACGTCTCCTGATGTACTGGCCTGTCTCCTGGTAGCGCCTCCATGCTCTGGACACTACGCTGACAGACACAGCAAACCTTCTTGCCACAGCTCGCATTGATGTGCCATCCTGGATGAGCTGCACTACCTGAGCCACTTGTGTGGGTTGTAGACTCCGTCTCATGCTACCACTAGAGTGAAAGCACCGCCAGCATTCAAAAGTGACCAAAACATCAGCCAGGAAGCATAGGAACGGAGAAGTGGTCTGTGGTCCCCACCTGCAGAACCACTCCTTTATTGGGGGTGTCTTGCTAATTGCCTATAATTTCCACCTGTTGTCTATTCCATTTGCACAACAGCATGTGAAATTTATTGTCGATCAGTTTTGCTTCCAAAGTAGACAGTTGGATTTCACAGAAGTGTGATTGACTTGGAGTTACATTGTGTTGTTTAAGTGTTCCCTTTATTTTTTTTGAGCAGTGTATATGGATGAGCAGTGACAGAGTGGATAAGATGCAATAGTAAATGATACAGTATATCGTTTATAGTACATATGAGATGAGTAATGCGAGATATGTAAACATTCTTAAAGTGGCATTATTAAAGTGACTAGTGATCCATTTATTAAAGTAGCCAATGATATCAAGTCTGTAGGTAGGCAGCCGCCTCTCTGTGCTAGTGGTGGCTGTTTAACAATCTGATGGCCTTGAGATAGAAGCTGTTTTTCAATCTCTCTGTCCCAGCTTTGATGCACCTGAACTGATCTCACCTTCTGGATGAAAAAGGGGGGAACAGGTAGTGGCTCGGATGGTTATTGTCCTTGATGATCTTTTTTGCCTTCCTGTGACATCGGAGGGCAGGTAGTTTGCCCCCGGTTATACGCTGTGCAGACCGCACAACCCTATGGAGAGCCCTGCGGTTCTGGGCGGTGCAGTTGCCGTACCAGGCTGCGATACAGTCTGACAGGATGCTCTCAATTGTGCACATGTAAAAGTTTGTGAGCATTTTAACCTGTTGGGTCTAGGGGGCAGCATTTGCACGTCTGGATAATAAAAATGTACCCGATTTAATCTGGTTACTAATCCTACCCAGTAACTAGAATATGCATATACTTATTATATATGGATAGAAAACACTCTAAAGTTTCCAAAACTGTTTGAATGGTGTCTGTGAGTATAACAGAACTCATTTGGCAGGCAAAACCCTGAGACATTTTCTGACAGGAAGTGGATACCTGATGTGTTGTATTGACTTTAAACCTATCCCATTGAAAAACACAGGGGTTTAGGAATATTTTGGCACTTCCTATTGCTTCCACTAGATGTCACCAGCCTTTACAAAGTGTTTTGAGTCTTCTGGAGGGAGATCTGACCGAACAAGAGCCATGGAACGGTGATGTCCCATTAGACACCTGGCGCGCTACTTCATGTTGGGTACCCTCGTTCCAATACGTTATAAAAGACTATGCATTCGTCCACCTTGAATATTATTCATGTTCTGGTTAAAAAAGGCCCTAATGATTTATGCTATACAACGTTTGACATGTTTGAACGAACGGAAATATATTTTTTCCCCTCGTTCATGACGAGAAGTCCGGCTGGCTTACATCATGTGCTAACGAGACGGAGATTTTTGGACATAAATGATGAGCTTTTTTGAACAAAACTACATTCGTTATGGACCTGTGATACCTGGAAGTGACATCTGATGAAGAGAATCAAAGGTAATGGATTATTTACATAGTATTTTCGATTTTAGATCTCCCCAACATGACGTCTAGTCTGTATCGCAACGCGTATTTTTCTGGGCACAGTGCTCAGATTATTGCAAAGTGTGATTTCCCAGTAAGGTTATTTTTAAATCTGGCAAGTTGATTGCGTTCAAAAGATGTAAATCTATAATTCTTTAAATGACAATATAATATTTTACCAATGTTTTCTAATTTTAATTATTTAATTTGTGACGCTGACTTGACTGCCGGTTATTGGAGGGAAACGATTTCCTCAACATCAATGCCATAGTAAAACGCTGTTTTTGGATATAAATATCAACTTGATAGAACTAAAAATGCATGCATTGTCTAACATAATGTCCTAGGAGTGTCATCTGATGGAGATTGTAAAAGGTTAGTGTATCATTTTAGCTGGTTTTATGGTTTTGGTGACCCTGTCTTTGACTTGACAAAACATTACACACAACTCTTGTAAATGTACTGTCCTAACATACTCTAAATTTATGCTTTCGCCGTAAAACCTTTTTGAAATCGTAAAACGTGGTTAGATTAAGGAGATGTTTATCTTTCAAATGGTGTAACATAGTTGTATTTTTGAAAAATTTGAATTTTGACATTTATTTGGATTCAAATTTGCCGCTCTTGAAATGCACCTGCTGTTGATGGAGTGCACCACGGGTGGCACGCTAGCGTCCCACCTAGCCCCAAGAGGTTAAGTGACAAGCCACATTTTTTCAGCCTCCTGAGGTTGAAGAGGCGCTGTTGTGCCTTTTCACCACACTGTCTGTGTTCGTGGACCATTTCAGTTTGTCGGTGATATGGACACCGAGAAACTTAGAACTTTCCACCTTCTCCACTACCGTCCCATCGATGTGGTTAGGGGGGTGCTCCCTCTGCTGTTTCCTGAAGTCCACAATCACCTCTTTTGTTTTGCTGACATTGAGTGAGAGGTTATTTTCCTGACACCACACTCTGAGGGCTCTCACCTCCTCCCTGTAGGCTGTCTCGTTGTTGTTGGTAATCAAGCCTACCACTGTAGTGTCATCTGCAAACTTGATGATTGAGTTGGAGGCGTGCATGGCCACGCAGGCGTGGGTGAACAGGGAGTACAGGAGAGGGCTGAGAACCCACCCTTGTGGGGCCCCCAGTGTTAAGGATCAGCCGAGTGGAGATGTTGTTTCCTACCTTCACCACCTGGGGGCGGCCCATCAAAGTCCAGGACCCAGTTGCACAGGGCGGGGTCGAGATCCAGGGTCCCAAGCTTAATGAGGAGTTTGGAGGGTACAATGATATTGAATGTTGAGCTGTAGTCAATGAACAGCATTCTTACATAGGTATTCCTCTCATCCAGATGGGATAGGGCAGTGTGCAGTGTGATGGCGATTGTATTGTCTGTGGACCTATTGGGGCTGTAAGCAAATTGCAGTGGGTCTAGGGTAACAGGTAGGGTGGAGGTGACATGATCCTTGACTAGTCTCTCAAAGCACTTCATGATGACAGAAGTGAGTGCTACGGGGCGATAGTCATTTAGTTCAGTTACCTTCGCTTTCTTGGGAACAGGAACAATGGTGGCCATCTTGAAGCATGTGGGGACAGCAGACTGGGATATGGATTGGATGAATATGTCCGTAAACACACCAGCCAGCGGGTCTGCGCATGCTCTGAGGATGCGGCTAGGGATGCCGTCTGGGCCGGCAGCCTTGAGAGGGTTAACACATTTAAATGTTTTACTCACGTCGGCCACGGAGAAGGTGAGCCCACAGTCTTTGGTAGCAGGCCATGTCGGTGGCACTGTATTGTCCTCAAACTGTGCAAAGAAGTTGTTTAATTTGTCTGGAAGCAAGACGTTGATGTCCGCGACGGGGCTGGTTTTCTTTTTGTAATCCGTGATTGTCTGTAGACCCTGCCACATACGTCTCGTGTTTGAGCCATTTAATTGCATCTCCACTTAGTCTCTATACTGACGCTTTGCTTGTTTGATTGCCTTACAGAGGGAATAACTACACTGTTTGTATTCGGCCATGTTTCCAGTCACCTTGTCATGATTAAATGCGGTGGTACATGCTTTCAGTTTTGCGAAAATGCTGCCATCAATCCACGGTTTCTGGTTAGGGAAGGTTTTAATAGTCACAGTGGGTACAACATCTCCTATACACTTCCTTATAAACTCGCTCACAGAGTCAGCGGATACGTCAATGTTATTGTCTGAGGCTACCCAGAACATATCCCAGTCCACGTGATCAAAGCAATCTTGAAGTGTGGAATCCGATTGGTCAGACCAGCATTGGATAGACCTAAGCATGGGCGCTTCCTGTTTTAGTTTCTGCCTATAGGAGGGGAGCAACAAGATGATGTCATGGTCAGATTTGCCAAAAGGAGGGTGGTGGAGGGCCTTATATGCATCACAGAAGTTAGAGTAGCAGTGGTCGAGTGTGTTACTCGCTCGTGTACTGCAATCGATATGCTGATAGCATTTAGGTAGCCTTGTTCTCAGATTAGCTTTGTTAAAATCCCCAGCTATAATAAATGCAGCCTCAGGATATATGGTTTCCAGTTTGCATAAAGTCCAGTGAAGTTCCTTGATGGCCGTCTTGGTATCCGCTTATAGGGGGATATACACGGCTGTGACGATAACCGAGGAGAGTTCTCTTGGGAGATAATACGGTTGGCATTTGATTGTGAGGAATTCTAGGTCAGGTGAACAAAAGGACTTGAGTTCTTGTATGTTGTTACAATTACACCATGAGTCGTTAATCATGAAACATCTTCTTACCAGAGAGATGTTTGTTCCTGTCAGGCGCGATACATTGCAAATGCCGTTGGCTGTACGGACTCCAACAGCATGCCCACAGTTATCCATGTCTCCGTGAAATAGAGTATGTTATAATCCCGGATATCTCTTTGGAAAGCAACTCTTGCCCTAATTTCGTCAACTTTGGGACTGGACATTAGCGAGTAATATACTCGGAAGCGGTGGGTGGTGTGCGCGCATCCAAAGCCTCACTAGAAGAACGCTCGGCACCCTCTCCTTCAACGGCGCTGTTTTGAGTTGGCCTCTGGAATCAGTTCAAATGCCCTGGGAGGTGTAGACAAAGGATCTGCATTTGGAAAGTCGTATTCCTGGTCGTAGTGCTGGTTGTGCTGGTAAGCTGATGTTTCTCTGATATCCAGTTGTTCTTCCCAGCTGTATGTAATAACACTTAAGGTTTTCTGGGCTGACAATGTAAGAAATAATACATAAAAAAACTAAATACTGCACAGTTTCCTAAGGACTTGAAGCGAAGCTGCTATCGCTATCTTACTTCTCGGGTCATGGTACGCTTTTGGTTTTACTAATTTATTGCCACGAAGCCCGCTGGTGTAACTGCTTACTGACTGTACACTAACTTTACTGCATGATTGTAGCGTGTTTACTAACGTGTTGGTTCTATTAGCTATGCTGACTATGAGATTACTTTAGCTAATATGGTGACAACGATGTAGGCTGTGTGTAACATGTTCGCTTGGCAAGGTTTTTCACCTGGTCACATACAGCTGATGTGTTGTGCATTGAATACAGCTGATGTGTTGTGCATTGAAGTCCACAAGCGAAGGGAAAAGGTGAGAGGAATAGAGCGCATAGATGCGAGAAGGAATACAACGTGGCTGCTATGAAAACTAACTGTGTTTATGCGTGATCAGGGGTGTATTCATTCTTCCAATTCTGTTGAAAAACTTTTCTTAAACAGAAGCAAACGGAACAAAACAGGGATAAACATAACTGATTTTGTTCAATAGAAACTATCATTTGCAACTTGTTGGACTAATGAATATACTCTAGATCAGCTCACTGCAGGCGGTATTGCGTGTGTCGCTGTCTGTCACCTCAAATTTTTCTCTCGACCTGTGTCAATCAATCAAATGTATATATAAAGCCCTTTTTACATCAGCCAATGTCACAATGTGCTATACAGAAACCCAGCCTAAAACCCCAAACAGCAAGCAATGCAGTTGTAGAAGCACGGTGGCTAGGAAAAACTCCCTAGAAAGGCAAGAACCTAGGAAGAAACATAGATAGGAACCAGGCTCTGAGGGGTGACCAGTCCTCTTCTGGCTGTGCCGGGTGGAGATTACAACAGTACATGGCCAAGATGTTCAAACGTTCATAGATGACCAGTAGGGTCAAATAATAATAATAATCTCAATGGTTGAAGAGGGTGCAACAGGTCAGCACTTAAGGAGTAAATGTGTGCACCTATGTCGTAAACTTTCATTCATAGACTAGGTTGTAGCAACCTCATGATTGGAGTATGAATGACAGTCATCCAAAATGCTTTAGTAGAAATAAGGCCATGCTCATGAAAAAAAAATATTGTCCTCCCTCATCTTAAACAGCACCGACCGCCACTGTTCTTCATCACATGTATAAGTGGACCTTCAGGACACAGGGCTGGCGAGCTGTGATGGAGTCAGACACTGGATAACCTCCAAATGTTGTCTGTAACCAAAATATCAGCTGTGTCGACACACACCGATACACACATTGTCACTGATACACACACACCATTCTACAAGCCCACACTGCACAGACTGTGTGAACACACACTGTCACACACTGTTTCACACGCAGTTATACACACCAACAAACACTGTTCTACAAGCCCAAACTGCACAGACTGTGTACACACATTGTCACACACACTTCTCTCCAGACTCATCCATGCAGGACCAGCCAGGAGGCTCTACTGTACTCTGCATATCATTTCATGTCATTTGCACAGAGCTCTGAGCACAGAGCGGGTGTGCTGTATAGAACAAACCATTCTCCTTAGAGAGTAAAGATATCCATGCTCAATGGCTTGTGAACTTAATATTAAGTAGCCTGTCTAGGGATGATTATAGGGCATTAACTATTCTGCCACATTACCCATACTCCACTGCTTAACCACTATTCCTGGCCTACACTACCCTCCCTTCACCACTGTACTGTGCCAATACCCATCCTCCTGTGCTCCAGCGCCATTGTATCTTGCCTGTGCATTTCTTGGGGCTTCCTGGGCGTTTGCCATGCATCCCCAGCTTGCAGCCGAAGTTCTCCTCCCAGAACTCAGCGAACCACACGTTCCTCCTGTTGTTGGACAGAGAGCGGCTCCGGAAGTAACGGTCAAACGCTGTGGGGAAGAGGATGAGGAAGGAAGAGAGGAAGGGGGAGAAGATGGAGGAGAGGTAGGAGAAGAGGAGAGGAGAGGAGAGGAGAGGAGAGGAGAGGAGAGGAGAGGAGAGGAGAGGAGAGGAGAGGAGAGGAGAGGAGAGGAGAGGAGAGGAGAGGAGAGGAGAGGAGAGGAGAGGAGAGGAAAGGAAAGGAAAGGAGAGGAAAGGAGAGGAAAGGAGAGGTCAGTGAGTGACATAACACGTAAAAACAGACATGTAAACATCTGGTATGATGTGATGTCAACCTTGTTGAGGGTATACTTTGTCTTTAACTCTTTACCCTCAAAAGACTATCATCTAAAATGGTTTCTGTCTGTACCGTCCACGGAGGCTCGTTTGGGCAGGATGGTAACGGCTCCCTCAGCCACCCGCTCCTGGCCAATCACAGGAGAGATCTTGGAGCCCCAGCTGTCTGACCCCACCCACAGGAAGTGACCAGTCTGGTTGTTGTGCTTGGCCGCGTCCAGGATACGCCTGAGAGAGAGATAGAAGGAGGGAGAACGGGGGTAGGGAGAGGGGGAAGAGAAAGAGGAGGGGGAGATAAAGGAAGAGAGAGAGAAGGAGTCAGGACTGGAGTCACAACCGACACTTGGTATACCTGGGTAAAAAGGTACAGGGGTGTGTGTGTGTAGTGGTGTAGGGATAGGCTATAGCGGTGTAGTTGTGTGTTTTTTGGGGGGGGCTGTACAACATACCGTATGTCGTCCTCGTTGGCGAACATAATGACAGCCCTGGCGTTGGACGTCTCCAGCAGACGTTTGATGATCTTATCAAACTCCCCTGGCTTGGGTTCACGCGGGATCTTCAGAGACTGGGCTATACACACCCCACCTAGAGGGAGAGAGGGGAGGGAGAGAGAGAGAAAGAAAGAGAAAAAGAAGGGGAATGTTTTAGTATCTGAATCACCCTCATCAATATGAGAACATCGTAAAATAGCATTGTGACTCCCACTGCTGTGATAGAGAAAGACTGATCCTGAAGTGGCAGCCTGTTGCCTTCCTGCCAGCACACAGAGCCAGGATTTAAACAAACACCATGACAGGACATATTGGAGCGGACACACACACACACAGCCATGTTTCATATTTAATGTGGCTGTTAATAACTCACAGTGTAGTGTCGTATAATTAGCCTTGAAACGTGATACGGGGGAGTGTGTGTGAGTGTGTTGGAGTCTCCTCAGCCAGTCTCATTAAGTTCCAGGCCATTAAATGAACATCTGTGGTGTCTGTATTACTGTACTTAATCAGAGCAGCGTTCTCTCCACTCAAACACACACACACACACACACACACACACAATGCCATAGAAAAATACTAATTCGCAGCAAATGAATGCCCTCTCTACAATAATGCTTGGTCTGTTGCTTGTCACTGCAGTTGGTCTCAGAATAGGGCTACTCAATGTGTTGTACTGGGGATTGTTAGGTCATTAATAACTGTCCTATAGAGGAGAAGGGTTCCCAAAATACAGACAAAGCATCTGCCTCATCACTACGCTATTAAAGTTGTATCTTCCAGGTCAATCTATTTGACAGACGAATTCCAACAAATTCAAAATGTATTTTGAAAGAGAACATTATTCATTTCCTGTCCTGTGAGTCATTTGGCTGTTTGTCTCTTCCTTCAAACCCATCTTTCAACTCATCTCTCATGTGAACTAACCATAGTCATTACACTCGGAATAAACTCAGCCTCTATCCCAATTCAATTACCATTCATTTCATAGTGGTTTCTCTCATTTACGCTCGCAAAGCCTGGTTCCGATTTCCAAGAACTGAAAAATTGCTCTTTCATGTGGTGAAAAACTGATTACCAAAGAAAAACAAATTATTATGCACCCAGAGTTAACTTTCAAACAATTATTTTTTTAATGGATGGTACTTGTTATCGTCAACATGTAGGGACCAGTGTGAGTATGTTTTCTATGAACACACAAACACCATCGCTTACAGAGAACCCAGCATAGTACAACACCTCAGAGAGAAAGAGACACAGACAGACAGACAGACAGACAGACAGACAGACAGACAGACAGACAGACAGACAGACAGACAGACAGACAGACAGACAGACAGACAGACAGACAGACAGACAGACAGACAGACAGACAGACAGACAGACAGACAGACAGACAGACAGACAGACAGACAGACAGACAGACAGACAGACAGACAGACAGAGGGAGAGAGACAGAGAGAGAGAGGGAGAGAGAGAGACAGACAGCGACCAAGAGCGAGAGATGCCTGTGGATGACTGAGAGTATTGTAGTGCACCCTGTTGGTGACACCAGCTCCACTACAGCAGCCTAGCGGTCAGTACACCTGCCCGACAGACACACAGCTCCAAGTGAAAACCACTAACATGCTACTGAGTAAAACAATTCAGGAATATGTTTCACAGTGGGAGTTTGTGTACATACAGAGACTGAGTAGACTCTGGGTAGAAGTTGAGGCAGTAAACACACATATCTAGCATCATATCACCCCAGTGGACGATGTAGTGGGAGATACATTAATTAATTGAAACATACTCTGTAGGCTTGCTATTCCAACAGTGGCCTCCTTCTCTGGATTTCATTTTTAATCATATGATTATCAGTGCTTTATGAAACGTGACGAGTCAAAGTCTGACCATCTGACCTCCCGTGATCAGGAAGACATATACAGATGAAGTCGAAAGTTTACACACACCTTACCAAATACATTTAAACTCAGTTTTTCAAAATTCCTGACATTTAATCCAAGTAAAAATTCCCTGACTTAGGTCAGTTAGGGTCACCACTTTATTTTAAGAATGTGGAATGTCAGAATAATAGTATAGAGAATGATTGATTTCAGCTTTTATTTCTTTCATCACATTCCCAGTGGGTCAGAAGTTTACATACACTCATTTAGCATTTGGTAGCATTGCCTTTAAATTGTTTAACTTGGGTCAAACATTTCGGGTAGCCTTCCACAAGCTTCCCACAATAAGTTGGGAGAATTTTGGTCCAGTCCTCCTGACAGAGCTGGTGTAGCTGAGTCAGGTTTGTAGGCCTCCTTGCTTGCACACGCTTTTTTAGTTCTGCCCACAAATTTTCTATAGGGTTGAGGTCAGAGCTTTGTGATGGCCACTCCAATACCTTGACTTTGTTGTCCTTAAGCCATTTTTCCACAACTTTGGAAGTATGCTTGTGGTCATTGTCCATTTGGAAGACCCATTTGCGACCAAGCTTTAACTTCCTGACTGATGTCTTGAGATGTTGCTTCAATATATCCACATCATTTTCACTCCTCATGATGACGTCTATTTTGTGAAGTGCACCAGTCTCTCCTGCAGCAAAGCACCCCCACAACATGATGCTGCCACCCCCGTGCTTCACAGTTGGGATGGGGTTCTTCGGCTTGCAAGCCTCTCCCTTTTTCCTCCAAACATAATGATGGTCATTATGGCCAAACAGTTCTATTTTTACTTCATCAGACCAGAGGACATTTCTCCAAAAAGTATGATCTTTCTCCCCATGTGCAGTTGCGGTTTTGGAGCAGTGCTTCTTCCTTGCTTAGCGGCCTTTCAGGTTATGTCGATATAGGCCTCGTTTGACTGTGGATATAGATACTTTTGTACCTGTTTCCTCCAGCATCTTCACAAGGTCCTTTGCTGTTGTTCTGGGATTGACTTGCACCAAAGTACGTTCATCTTTAGGAGACAGAACCCGTCTACTCCCTGAGCGGTATGACGGCTGCATGATCCACGGTGTTTATACTTGTGTACTATTGTTTGTACAGATGAACATGGTACCTTCAGGCGTTTGGAAATTGCTCCCAAGGATGAACCAGACTTGTGGAGGTCTACACTTTATTTTCTGAGGTCTTGGCTGATTTCTTTTGATTTTCTCATGATGTCAAGCAAAGAGGCACTGAGTTTGAAGGTAGGCCTTGAAATACATCCACAGGTACACCTCCAATTGACTCAAATGATATCAATTTGCCTATCAGAAGCTTCTAAAGCATGACATAATTTTCTGGAATTTTCCAAACTGTTAAAAGCCACCGTCAACTTAGTGTATGTAAACTTCTGACCCACTAGAATTGTGATACAGTGAATTAATTATAAGTGAAATAATCTGTCTGTAAGGAATTGTTGGAAAGATTACTTGTTTCATGCACAAAGTAGATGTCCTAACCGTTTTAATGACTCCAACATAAGTGTATGTAAACTTCCGACTTCAGCTGTAGCTGGGGCCTTTATCAAGGTGTTTAACGTGCTTCTATTCCATGATAATTACATCCAGCCTGTTTCCCAACGTTGGACCACATTATCTCTTCCCAGGATAATGAACTCTCTCTCCCAATGAGTGGTTTCCCCATTCCATTACCCCACTAACATACTGAATTATGAATGCTGATGAGATCGCTGTTCTCTCCGTTCCTTCTTGTCTTTCATCTCCCCCTGCTCTCTCTCTTCCATCATTTCTGTCTTTTCCCCATTATTAAAACCCACTCTTGCAGCAGTAGTTGACCCGTGTGTGTGTGTGGTGTGTGGTGTGTGGTGCGTGTGCGTGTGCGTGTGCGGTGCGTGTTTGTGTGTGTGTGTGTGTGTGTGTGTGTGTGTGTGTGCGTGTGTGTGTGCGCGTGTGTGCGTGCCTCTCACTCTATTTCTGGTCTGTGTGGTACACAGGCAGAATAATCTGGTTTCAGAGAGAAACTGTTCATCTCCAAAAAAAAAAAAGCATAATTCAAACGGCGAATCACAACTCAGCCTTGTTTGACTTATTGAACAGTTTTATAAAAGTCAATTTCACAGTGGTAAACTGTTCTATTCTCTGTTATCTCACCTACCAATGTAATCATGTTAAGTATAAAACATTTTGTTCAGACAGAGAGAATATAATTATTTTAAACCCTTCTGAAGGATTCACCTCTATGTGTGTGCACAATAGCGTACATGCTAGTCGTGTGTGTGTGTGTGTGTGTGTGTGTGTGTGTGTGTGTGTGTGTGTGTGTGTGTCCGTGCGTGCGTGCGTGTTTGTTCTTCCTGCTGTAACATCACAAGGAGTGCTCCTTCCTGCTGGGAGGCCTGACTTCAAACAGTTCCTCCCCTATCACCTGACGGGGGGGTTCCCTCCTGCTAAGTAGAATGGCTAATAAAGTTAGCTTCAAAGCGCTAGCTGTCGAGGTGACCAGGCATTTCGTAGCGGTGGCAGTGTCTGTGTGGTGCGAGCGTGTGCGTGTGCGCGTGTGGAGGATAGAGGCAGGAGCCGTGCTGCTGATAAATCTTTCATTACGAGACATCGGTCTACAAAACCCAAGCACTTCTCATTTATCTCTCAGCCTGAATGTGGGACACCTCCACAATCACACTGACACACACCTCCAAACACACACACACACACACACACACACACACACACACACACACACACACACACACACACACACACACACACACACACGATGGATCTGTGCCACTGCAAGCTCTCTCAGACCTCCTCAGTATGGCTAAGCTTCCCACCACATCTACCGACACACACACACACACACACACACACACACAAACACACATGCTGCAGTCACAGATTTACAAAGAACACGTTCAGAGAAGCACGCACCTGAATAAGTCCACCCACACACACTCAATTAGGAAAGCTGTCTATGCAGCCCACTCATCTTCAGCTGACATATAGCCAAGGATAATAAAACATGTTATTTTGCCAGACATCTAACAGCATCTAAGAGCATCCAACATCACACACACACACACACACATCTCACACACACATCAAACAAAGATCACACACACACATGCATCAGGCTTTCAATTAACATGCAACGTCTGCAGCAGACAGACAGACGGACAGCATCATGTACTTGATGAGGTATCAAACCATGTAAACCATGTAGGCTATTCATATATCCAGGCCTAAGGTTGATACATGCATCTGGTCACCTTCCCCAAATTTCCCAGGTTTTCCAGAGATCCTGGTTGGAGGACTCTGGATTTCCTCTTTATTCTCTCCCGAGTCCAGGAATCTTCTAACCAGAACTTCTGGAGATCCAGGGAATTTGTGGAAAGTTACCGGAATTTTGCAACACTATCCGGGCCTATGGATTCACAGCACTGTTGAGTTTTTTTCTCCAGGGAGATTGTTCAAGATTGAAGACAAAATTGGACGTCTATCTATGTCCTGAGGACGTCGGGAAGTGCCTTCAAAACAGAACACTAGGGGCAACAGTCAGTGCTATTGCCATCAAATAAGCTTGGGTTTTGCTGGCGTGTTGTGATGGGGCGGCAGGATAGATGTAATCCCATGGCTCTGGATCAGAAGGTTGCGTGTTCAATCCCAGGCGTGAATGTTTTTTTTTTTTTTACCTTATCCCATACCTTATCCCTTACTTGATGTTTAACCAATGATAAATATATATACACTAGATGACTGATAGAGGGTGCTGTGTTGAAGCCACCGTTTCTCCATCTTGGCACTCCCCCACCGGTGTAAAAAATATTTTGGAATCTATAGAAATCCATTTATTAATGTCTATATACATTCTCGTATTCTATTACAGACACCTTAATGCATACCTTTCAATTATTTTATGTGAGATAAACATAAAAAAATAAATGAAAAAATATATAAAACATTTATTTAAATTTAAAAAAAAATGTATTACTAATGTTACTGTTCCCACTACAACCAAAACATACTTACAGTGCATTCGGAAAGTATTCAGACCCCTTGACTTTTTCCAAATGTTGTTACATTACAGCCTTATTCTAAAATTGATATATATATATATATCCTCATCAATCTACACAAAATACACACAATACACCATAATGACAAAGTGGAAACAGGTTTAAATATAAAAAATATGAGACTCAGATGCATCCTGTTTCCATTGATCATCCTTGAGATGTTTCTACAACTTGATTGGAGTCCACCTGTGGTAAATTCAATTGATTGGACATGATTTGGAAAGGCACACACCTGTCTATATAAGGTCCCACAGTTGACAGTGCATGTCAGAGCAAAACCAAACTATGAGGTCGAAGGAATCGTCCATAGAGCTCCGAGACAGGATTGTGTCAAGGCACAGATCTGGGGAAGGGTACCAAAAAAATGTGTGCAGCGGCCTGCCGGGTGGCGCAGTGGTCTAAGGCAGTGCTAGCTGTGCCACCAGAGATTCTGGGTTCGAGTCCAGGCTCTGTCGCAGCCGGGAGGCCCATGGGGCGGTGCACAATTGGCCCAGCGTCGTCCGGGTTAGGGAGGGTTTGGCTAGCAGGCATATCCTTGTCTCATCACACACTAGTGACTCCTGTGGCGGGCCGGGCGCAGTGCACACTGACCAGGTCGCCAGGTGTACGGTGTTTCCTCCGACACATTGGTACGGCTGGCTTCCGGGTTGGATGGGCATTGTGTCAAGAAGCAGTGCGACTTGGTTGGGTTGTGTTTCGGAGGACGTACGGCCTCTCGATCTTCGCCTCTCCTGAGTCAGTACGGGAGTTGCAGCGATGAGACAAGACTGTAACTACTACCAACTGGGGAGAAAAAAATTATAATAATAAATAAAAAAATGTCTGCAGCATTGAAGGTCCAGAAGAACACAGTGGCCTGCATTATTCTTAAATGGAAGAAGTTTGAAACCACCAAGACTCTTCCTAAAGCTGGCTGCCCGGCCAAACTGAGCAATCGGGGAAGAAGGGCCTTGGTCTGGGAAGTGACCAATAACCCAATAGTCACTCTGAGAGAGTTCCTCTGTGGAGATGGGAGAACCTTCCAGAAGGGCAACCATCTCTGCAGCACCCCACCAATCAGGCCTTTATGGTAGAGTGGCCAGACGGAAGCCACTCCTCAGTAAAAGGCACATGACAGCCCGACTTATGTAAATGTCATATTTTATACCTTTGCAAACATTTCTAATAACCAGTTTTGCTTTATCATTATGGGGTGATTGATGAGAGTGAAAAAAACGATTTAATACATTTTAGAATAAGGCTGTAACGTTACAAAATGTGGAAAAAGTCAAGGGGTCTGAATACTTTCCGTATGCACTGTAAATACATTTTTTGTCCTTGAAACATTTAATTCAAATACTGTAGAATTCCATTCATTCCTATGGAGGACTGCTCCTAATGGGAAGTGCCAATATGGCCGACCGGTGGCTTCCAAGCCTCTCAATGGCCAATACATACAGTAGCATCAGCAATCCAGGGATTATATACACATCATTGGTTTTAACCCTATCCCAAACCTTAACCCTTTGGAATGAGTGCCTAAATTTAACCCTTATCTTTGTAATTTGACGTTTGAAGAAATAGAATGCTGCAGAGCAGGAGAAACGTAGACATTTGACGTTTGGAGCAGGTGGATGAACATCTAATTCTACAGTGAGACTGTGAGAGCTTGTTGTTTTTCTCTGCCTGGTAGTTAATTGATTACAGGACAGTATTACAATGGTAGCAGCTGCATTTCCTCTCTCTCCCACACATAAACAACACATCAGCACCAGTGGCGGTCAGTGACGTTCATGATGAGGAGGACGATTTTTGGCCATATTTCTATCACAGCATGTTGGATGACTGTCATTCATATTCCATTCACCCAGTTCAATGTAACATCGATAGGTTTAGGCTACTACATGATACTCACATTTTCCCTATACCCATCATGAGGTTGCTACAACCTAGCCTATGAATGAAAGTTTACAACAGGTCGAGAGAAAAATTGGAGATGACAGACAGTGGCACATTCAATACCACCTTGCACACTCTTGCCTGCATCTAGCTGATCTAGGGTGTAATCATTAGTCCAACAGTTGCAAACGAGAGTTTCTATTGGATACATTCAGGTATTTTTATCCCTGTTTCTTTAGCTTTCGTCTAAGAAATGTTTTTCAACAGAATCGGCGGAATGAATACACCCCTGATCATAGCAGCCACATTGTATAAATTCTAGCCTCTATGCACTCTCCTCCTCTCACCTTTCACTTAGTTTGTGGACTTCAAACAACACATCAGCTGTATGTGACCAGGTGAAAAAACCTTTCCAAGCCAAACCGTGTCATAACCGCTACACACAGACTACATCATTGTCACCCTATTAGCTAAAGTAACGTCCTAGTCAACATAGCTAATAGAACTAACGTGTTAGTAAACCCACTACAGTCTTGCAGTAACGTTACAGTGTATAGTCATTAAGCTCAGGTGGCAATAAATGAATAAAACCAAAAGCTTACCTTGACGTGGAAGAATTTCAGTGTTGTGTTGGATAATCATAGCCAGCTAGCTAAGATAGCATCCCTCTGTTTGAGCCAGGTGTTTGAGTAACTAAACTAGCCATCTGCATTTGCTAGCTAAATAACTGAAACTGAAAGCGATTTTTTTTTTTGCAAAATTCTCTCTCTTGCTTCTCCTTCGTTTAAAAAAATGTAATTTGTTGAAAACTGTTCAACTATTGTCTTTCTCACTCTTTGAGTCTCCAACTCACTACATTTTATGCCCTGCATTGCCAGCTCGCTGTAGCATATGCTTTCAATAATAGATTCATTCTCTGATCCTTTGATTGGGTGGACAACATGTCATTTCATGCTGCAAGAGCTCTGATAGGTTGGAGGACGTCCTTTGGACGTTGTCATAATTACTGTGTAAGTCTATGGAAGTGGGTGAGAACCAAGAGCCTCCTAGGTTTTGTAATGAAGTCAATGTACAAAGAGAAGCTAGCTGTCCTCCAGCTACACCATGGTTCTACCCTACAGAGTGCTGTTGAGGCTAATGTACACCTTCATTGCAAAACTGTGTTTCAATCAATTATTTGGTGATGTGAATATATTTAGTAGAGTTATTTTTAGGAAATTCACTGAGGAGGATGGTCCTCCCCTTCCTCCTCTGAGGAGCCTCCACTGATCAACACATACACGCTGTCACGGGTACTTAGGGCAGGAGGAAGGAGTAGAGTCAAATGCAGGAGATATCGTCCAGTAGCTCGAAGTTTATTCACACCCAAACACTAGGTGATCAAAAGGCACTGGGAGTGCACAATACCCAAAAGGGAAACAGGTAATCCACAAAGGGAAAATCACGCACGGGGCGCAGCCCGGCGAGAAAATAAATCCTCCAATATAAAAACGATAGAGAAGACACGGCCACAGCGTAAACCCGCTGACAAACAAACAATCCCGCACAACACACAACCCCAAAGGAACAAACTAAATACCCCCCCACTAATGACAGAAATGACAACAGGTGCAGACCTAGACAGACAAAACACAATGAACACAGAAACACAGATCGGCGGCAGCTAGTAGACCGGCGACGACGACCGGCGAGCGCCGCCCGGCCGAGGAGGGGCACCATTTTCTGTGGATACTGTGACAGTACCCCTCCCCTGACGCGCGGCTCCCGCAGCGCGCCGACGCCAGCCTCGGGGACGACCCGGAGGGCGAGGCGCCGGCCGGTCCGGACGGAGACGATGGAACTCCTGGAGCATAGTGGGATCCAAAATGTCCTCCACCGGAACCCAGCACCTCTCCTCCGGGCCGTACCCCTCCCAGTCCACGAGGTACTGCAGGCCCCCTACCCGACGCCGGGAGTCCAGGATGACCCGGACTGTGTACGCCGGGGCCCCCCCGATGTCCAGGGGGGGCGGAGGGACCTCCCGCACCTCAGCGTTCTGCAGTGGACCAGCTACCACCGGCCTGAGGAGAGACACATGAAACGAGGGGTTAATGCGGTAATATGAAGGGAGTTGTAACCTATAACACACCTCGTTTATTCTCCTCAGGACTTTGAACGGCCCCACAAATCGCGGACCCAGCTTCCGGCAGGGCAGGCGGAGGGGCAGGTTCCGGGTCGAGAGCCAGACTCTATCCCCTGGATTGTATACGGGAGCCTCACTGCAGCGGCAGTCAGCGCTCTACTTCTGTCGCCCGATAGCCCGCCTCAGGCACTCCTGGACAGCCCTCCAGGTCTCCTGAGAGCGCTGTACCCATTCCTCCACCGCAGGGGCCTCCGTCTGGCTCTGCTGCCAAGGCACCAGGACCGGCTGATAACCTAATACAACTTGAAAAGGTGACAAGTTAGTGGAGGAGTGGCGTTGAGAGTTCTGGGCCATCTCGGCCCATGGCACGAACCTCGACCACTCCCCTGGCCGGTCCTGGCAATATGACCGCAGAAACCTGCCCACATCCTGGTTGATGCGTTCTACCTGCCCATTACTCTCGGGGTGGAAACCCGAGGTCAGGCTGACCGAGACCCCAGCCTCTCCATAAACGACCTCCACACTCTGGAGGTGAACTGGGGACCCCGATCAGATACGATGTCCTCGGGCACCCCGTAGTGCCGGAAGACATGGGTGAATAGGGCCTCCGCGGTCTGTAGGGCCGTAGGAAGACCGGGCAACGGGAGCAGACGGCAGGACTTCGAGAACCGATCCACAACAACCAGGATCGTCGTGTTCCCCTGAGGTGGCGGGAGATTAGTTAGGAAATCCACCGAGAGGTGAGACCAAGGTCGCTGTGGAACGGGGAGGGGCTGTAGTTTCCCTCGAGGCAGGTGCCTAGGAGCCTTGCACTGGGTGCACACCGAACAGGAAGAGACATAGTGTCTTACATCCTCAGCCAAGGTGGGCCACCAGTACTTCCCTTTCAGGCCTCGCACTGTCCGTTCCATCCCAAGATGACCCGAGGAGGGTAAAGTGTGGGCCCATCGGATCAGGCGATCGCGAACACCAAGCGGAACGAACCTCAGACCCGCGGGACATTGAGGCGGAATCGGTTCTGACTGAACCGCCCGCTCGATGTCCGCATCCACCTCCCATACCACCGGCGCCACTAGACAGGACGCAGGGAGTATGGGAGCGGGATCGATGGTCCTCTCCTCGGTGTCATAGAGACGCGACAGTGCGTCGGCCTTCCGGTTCCGAGAACCCGGAATGTATGAAAGGGTGAACTGGAACCTAGTAAAGAACATAGCCCACCTGGCTTGACGAGGATTCAGTCTCCTCGCTTCCCGGATGTACTCCAGGTTACGGTGGTCGGTCCAGATGAGAAAAGGGTGACATGCCCCCTCAAGCCAATGTCTCCACACTGTCAAAGCCTTGACCACAGCTAACAACTCCCTGTCCCCCACATCGTAGTTGCGCTCCGCCGGGCTAAGCTTCCTAGAAAAGAAAGCGCAGGGGCGGAGCTTCAGAGGAGCGCCCGAACGCTGTGACAGAACTGCTCCTACCCCAGCTTCGGACGCGTCCACCTTCACTACGAATGGCAAAGAGGGATCCGGATGCACCAGTACCGGAGCGTCAGTAAACAGAACCTTCAGATGACGGAAGGCCCTGTCCGCCTCCGCCGACCACCGCAGCCGCACCGGACCCCCCTTCAGCAGTGAGGTAATGGGAGCTGCCACCTGACCAAAACCCCGGATAAACCTCCGGTAATAATTGGCGAACCCCAAAAACCGTTGCACCTCCTTCACCGTGGTAGGGGTAGGCCAATTACGCACAGCCGTAACGCGGTCACATTCCATCACCACCCCTGTGGTGGAAATGCGATATCCTAGGAAAGAGACGGCTCGTTTGGAGAACTCACATTTCTCAGCCTTGACGTATAGGTTATGCTCCAGCAGCCGCCCAAGCACTCTGCGCACCAGAGCCACATGCTCGGCACGGGTGGCGGAGTAGATCAAGATGTCATCGATGTACACCACCACCCCCTGTCCGAGCATGTCTCGGAGAACCTCGTCCACAAAGGATTGGAAGACAGCGGGAGCATTTTTTAACCCATATGGCATGACGAGGTACTCATAATGGCCAGATGTGGTACTAAATGCGGTTTTCCACTCGTCTCCCTCTCGGATACGCACCAGATTATACGCACTCCTGAGATCTAGTTTGGTGAAGAAGCGTGCCCCGTGGAATGACTCCACTGCCGTAGCAATGAGAGGTGGTGGGTAACTGAACCCCACTGTGATGGAATTTAGACCTCTATAGTCAATACACGGGCGCAGGCCTCCCTCCTTCTTCTTCACAAAAAAGAAACTCGAGAAGACGGGTGATTTAGATGGCCGTATGTATCCCTGTCTCAAGGACTCCGTGACGTATGTCTCCATAGCCACCGTCTCCTCCTGAGACACATGACTCCTAGGAAGGACCGCGTCAGCTTGGAGATTTATCGCACAATCCCCCTGTTGATGGGGTGGTAATTGAGTCGCCTTCGTTTTACTGAAGGCGATAGCCAAATCGGCATATTCAGAAGGAATGTGCACGGTAGAGACTTGGTCTGGACTCTCCACCGTGGTTGCACCGATGGAAACTCCTACACACCTACCTGAGCACTCCCTTGACCACCCCTTAAGAGCCCTCTGTCTCCACGAAATCTGAGGGTTGTGAGTGGCAAGCCAGGGGAGTCCCAGTACCACCGGAAACGCCGGGGAGTCGATGAGGTATAGGCTGATACGTTCCACATGACCCCCCCACGTCGTCATAACCAGTGGCACAGTAACCTCCCCTACTTGGCCGGACCCTAGCGGTCCAATATCTAGGGCGTGCACAGGGAAGGGGTGGTCCAGCTGAACCAGGGGAATCCCTAACCTATTAGCGACCCCACGGTCCATAAAACTCCCAGCTGCACCTGAATCGACTAGTGCCTTATACTGGGAGTGAGGGGAAAAATTGGGAAAACAAACAGAAGTGTACATGTGGTCGACAGGGGGCTCTGGGTGTGTCTGGTGCTGACTCACCTGGGGGGGTTGATGTAGTGCTCTGCCTGCCCTCCGGACTCCTGGGGGGACCCCTCCAGCACCGGTCCGCAGTGTGTCCTCTGCGTCCACAGTGGGTGCAGGAGAGGCCCCCCCCTCCGGTCTTCCTCGGAGCAGCTCCTCCTATCTCCATGGGCAGTGGAGCAGGAGGGCTGGGAGGTGGAATGAACAGACCCCGACTAGAACGTCCCCGGGTAGCCAGTAGGTGGTCCAGCCTGATGGATAAATCCACCAGCTGGTCGAGGGTGATGGCGTGGTCCCTACAAGCCAGCTCCCGACGGACATCCTCATTTAGACTGCAGCGATAGTGATCCATCAGGGCCCGCTCATTCCACCCCGATCCCGCAGCGAGAGTCCGGAACTCCAAGGCGAAGTCCTGAGCGCTCCTCGTCCCCTGTCTCAAATGAAACAGTCTCTCACCCGCCGCCTTGCCCTCCGGGGGATGATCGAATACCGCCCGGAAGCGACGGGTGAACTCCGGGTAGTCGCCCCGAGCCGAGTCTGGGCCCTCCCAAACCGCGTTGGTCCATTCCAGGGCTCTACCCGTAAGACAGGAGACGAGGACGCTCACTTTCTCCTCATCGGAGGGAGAGGGGCGGACGGTCGCCAGGTACAGTTCGATTTGGAGTAAGAACCCCTTACACCCAGCGGCCGTCCCATCAAATTCCCTCGGTGGCGTAATCCAAATCCCACTCGAGCCCACTTCAGGGGGTGTCGGTAGGGGCGCCAGCTGAGCCACTGGAGCTGGTCTGGTGGAGGAGGTACCTCTCTCCCAGCTCTCCAGTCGGGTCAGTACTTGGTCCATCGCCGAGCCTAGGCGGTGGAGGAGGCTGGCGTGCTGCGACACCTGCTCAGCTACTGAAGTTGCTTCGGGTCCTGCTGACTCCATAATAATTGGTGGTGCGGGATTCTGTCACGGGTACTTAGGGCAGGAGGAAGGAGTAGAGTCAAATGCAGGAGATATCGTCCAGTAGCTCGAAGTTTATTCACACCCAAACACTAGGTGATCAAAAGGCACTGGGAGTGCACAATACCCAAAAGGGAAACAGGTAATCCACAAAGGGAAAATCACGCACGGGGCGCAGCCCGGCGAGAAAATAAATCCTCCAATATAAAAACGATAGAGAAGACACGGCCACAGCGTAAACCCGCTGACAAACAAACAATCCCGCACAACACACAACCCCAAAGGAACAAACTAAATACCCCCCCACTAATGACAGAAATGACAACAGGTGCGGACCTAGACAGACAAAACACAATGAACACAGAAACACAGATCGGCGGCAGCTAGTAGACCGGCGACGACAACCGGCGAGCGCCGCCCGGCCGAGGAGGGGCACCATTTTCTGTGAATACTGTGACACACGCAAACACATCCACACACACACACACATACACACACATACACACACAAATATCAACACACATACATACATACATACATACATACACAAACAATGCAACTGAGGATCCTCTCTCTCCCACACACACAAACATCATTAGCACGGCTCTAAATACTCACATTGGTTTATAAAAGGATAAAGTTTACTTCCGTGCCACATTTAGCTACATGCCCCGGGGTGAGGAGCATGGGCCTTTGAAGTAGCTGGTGCAATTGGTGTGTGTGTGCGTTTGGCATGGGTGCCTGTGTGTTGTGCTTGTGTGTGTGTGTACAGTGAGAGTGGTGAGTGTGTGTGTCTTTGTTTTTGTGTCGGTGTGTTGTCTGCATCAAACAGAAAATCTCCTCTTTCTCGCTTCATATCTCTCTCCATCTCTCTCCCTCTCCCTCTCTCCCTCTCCCTCTCTCCCTCTCTCCCTCTCTCAGACAGTAGGTCTGTGTGTCTGGGGAGGACTGTGGAGTCTTGTCATCATCATTGAACTCTAGCCGTCTGGCTGATGTCAGCCGCTTTCTGTGATCTGAGGGGAGGCCAGAGGGAGAAGAAAGGCAAGGGGGAGAGAGCTGTGTGCTGTGAGGAGAGGAGAGGAGAGAGGGAGAGGCAAGGCAAAGGGGAGAGATCTATATGCTGTGAGGAGAGGAGAGAGGGAGGTAAAGGAAAGAGTGTGGGGGAGAAGGGGTAGAGGTGTAGAGGAGGAGAAGAGGAAAGAGGTGGAGAGGGAGTGTGGGGGTGAGGGGAAGAAGAGGGAGAGAGGGCGAAAGGCCGGAGAGGGGGAGAAGGGAGAGGTACTGAGAGAACAGAGGAGATTAAACTCCTGGCACAGGGCAGGATACTAGACACCACCCAGAAACAGAGCAATGTTACTGCATCTATAGGTTGCCTTAATGCCAATCGGGCTTTCAGTCCTCAGACCATGTTATCAATAGTTCTGATCGGTCAGATCAATCTTCCTCTGATCCCCTGGCCAAGGGGAGAAAGTGAGGGGGAAATAGAGAGGCTCTAGAAGGGGGATGTCAGGTGTTGAGTGGGGGGATATGCAGTATTTTGGAGTCCAGTCACAGCTGAACGGCTGAGGTGCCGTGGTGCTGAAGGTCATCTACAAGCCTGGGTTTAGACCGTTTTCCTCTCCTCCTCATCCCTCTCTCTTTTTCTCCTAGGTGGATGCATCCCCCAGTGAACTGGAGGGATTTCTAGCTACAGGGGCAAGGAGGTCACACAAATTCCCATCACCTCTGCCTGCTTAATGTCCCGAGTCTTGTCTTGGAGGCAGAACTGAGATGTTTCCGCTAGATGGGCCAGCTGCAAAGTCAAAATTGGCTGTATTGTAAAAATGTATGTAAACAAAACTGTGCTTTTGGGTCTTAATTTAACGTTAGGGTTGGGCATTAGTGTTAGCAGTGTGGTTAAGGTTAGATTTAAGGTTAAATTTGAAACTATGCTAGCTAGTGACCAGTCTACAGAGCTGCCTCCAAAAAGATTCATGACAAAAAAACGCTAACCTGCGTTTCAGACTTGCCCACAAAGCATAACCCAGCTTTAGGAACAGCTGCTCTTTCTGTGACATAGAATGACCATGGGAAATCCAGCTGAAAGCTATGATCCCCTATTGATGTCACGTGTTAAATCCACTTCAATCAGTGTAGATGAAGGGGAGGAGACGGGTTAAAGAAGGCTTTTTAAGCCTTGAGACAATTGAGACATGGATTGTGTATTGTGTGCCATTCAGAGGGCGAATGGGCCAGACAGATGTTTTAAGTGCCCGTGAACGGGGTGTGACAATAGGTGCCAGGCACGTCGGTTTGAGTGTGTCACAAAAAATGCAACACTGCAGGTTTTTTCATGCTCAACAGTTTCCTGTGTATCAACAATGGTCCACCACACAAAGGATATCCAGCCAACTTGACACAACTGTGGGAAGCATTGGAGTCAACATGGGCCAGCATCCCTGTTGAATGCTTTCGAAAACCTTGAAGAGTCCATTCCCCGACGAATTGAGGCTGTTCTGAGTGCAAAAGGGAGTGCCGCTCAATATTAGGAAGGTGTTCCTAATGTTTTGTACACTCAGTGTATATGCTCTCTTACACACATACACAGAGGAAAGGAGAGGGGAGGAGAACCCAGGTCAGTCTGGGTGAAAGAGATTACCGTCTGTCCGCTTTGCATCTGAAAGGTCAGTAGACATATTACAGCTGTGCTCTACTTCCTACAGTTGGCTTTACAGCTGACTAAAGGTGATGATCCGGACCAGCAGTATTAGCTATGGCTTTAATATCAGATACACAGCCTTACTATCACACACACACACACACACACACACACACACACACACACACACACACACACACACACACACACACACACACACACACACACACACACACACACACACACACACACACACACACACACACACACACACACACACACACACACACACACTCCTATCAGACAGAACACCCATCAAGCTCAGATCCACAGATGAAATGGTTTCTTGGGATGAGATGGTGCCATCCTCTCCCCCACTCTCTCTTTAAATCTCGTCTCCCTTTCCCCGCTTTCTCTCCCTTCTCCCGCTCTCTCACTTCCCTCACCTCTCCTCAACTCACCCCACCACCCCAAGACAAACCGTAGCCCTCGCCTCCAACCTTTCCGGTGAGGCAGGAGGAGGCGAGGAACGATTGAGAGGAACCCACCCCAATCTGAGAGAGACCATTATCGACCATCAACCCCACCACACATACTGGGATATATAAACATAACATCAATATAACAACACATTATCACCACCACACAGTGACTGACTGGAAAATACAAGCCTGGTAATAAAAAACATCATTTGTCTCTATTAAAATCTCTGCATGTCTCTCTCCCAAAGCAGAGCAGAGAGGAGCGAGAGGTGGATGTACGCCATTTGAATGGAGATGGAGCCACTGCCTATTGTTTCTGATAACATCACTGTGATTACCGCAAACATGCTGCTGAATAGCATCGTAAAGAACCAGCCCAGTGAATCCATTATGGCCGTCGCTAAGAGTGCTACGCTACGTTCACCTGCTACCCGCTACCATTGTGTGTTATGCTAATGTGGCGCTAGCGAGATTGATGGGGTGTTAACATTGTATGGACTATTCAAATATTGATATTTCGGTTGTGCATGGGCTCTTTCTCCATTGTGGAGGGAGATGGAGGGAGAGGGGAAGGGAGGTCAATAGATTCATTCATTATGCCATTTTGAATCTTAACCTCAAATTACTTTATCTGACGCTGGATAGAGTACATTTGTTGAAACACCTTGGACTGGAAATATTACTATGAACTTATTTAAACTGTCAAGGTTAAGAGATAGAGGGGGGAGAGAGTGAAAGGAGAGGGGGCAGAAAAGAGTGGGCGGAGAGAAATAGTTAAAGCTCTTCTAATCTATACTGTCGATAAATGCTGAGTATGGAAGCATCAATGATAATGTACTTGACAGGATTCCAAGGAATGGATTGAGAAAGAGAGAGGCAGGGCTCTGTGCTGGGCTGTGTATCAATGTTGTACTGAGGGTCTCTCTCTTTCTCTTTCCCTCTCTCCCCGTCTGCCCTTGATCCCCGCTGTAAACTGAAAGGTAGCATCCCGCTGTTCGAACAACTCCCCTGATCTACCCTCCATCCCGCACTCCCTCTTTTTCTCTCATCCTTTTCCCCAAAGATATGCTGTATACGCCAGCCCAGCTCTATCACTGATGCTGCCTCTCTCTCTCTCTCTCTCTCTCTCTCTCTCTCTCTCTCTCTCTCTCTCTCTCTCTCTCTCTCTCTCTCTCTCTCTCTCTCTCTCCCTCCCTCCCTCCCGGGTATCAGTTGCTGTGCGTCTCGTCACTCTTTCAATCTCAGGAACACTTGCCAGTATTTTCTAATCCATTCCCCTCTGTCTATGTGCCTGCCTGCCTGCCTGTCTGTCTCTCTCACACACACACACACACACACACACACACACACACACACACACACACACACACACACACACACACACACACACACACACACACACACACACACACACACTACCTCCCTCTGTGCCAGGTGCTCACCAGTGTACATTACCTTCCATGCACTTGTCATCTAACACGCTTGGCACACACACACACGATGGGATGTGTGTTTGCCTGATGATTTTTGAACAGAGGCATCTCTGTTTGGCAAACCGAGAGAGGGAGAGAAAGAGAGGGATGGATGGATGGAGAGAGAGAGAATGGTAGAGCTAAATGACCTCTGAGACAGTATTGGCATTTGGTTTAACTTTAATAAGGTCAAAGTGGGAGGCAGTGAAATGAGAGAGAGAGGAGGGAGTAGGGGAATACCCTGAGTAGAGAGAGAGGAGGGAGAAGTATAATACCCTGAGTAGAGAGAGAGGAGGGAGTAGTATAATACCCTGAGTAGAGAGAGAGGAGGGAGAAGTATAATACCCTGAGTAGAGAGAGAGGAGGGAGTAGTATAATACCCTGAGTAGAGAGAGAGGAGGGAGTAGGGGAATACCCTGAGTAGAGAGAGAGGAGGGAGAAGTATAATACCCTGAGTAGAGAGAGAGGAGGGAGTAGGGGAATACCCTGAGTAGAGAGAGAGGAGGGAGTAGTATAATACCCTGAGTAGAGAGAGAGGAGGGAGTAGTATAATACCCTGAGAGTAGAGAGAGAAAGGAGGGAGGAGTATAATACCCTGAGAGTAGAGAGAGAGGAGGGAGTAGTATAATACCCTGAGAGTAGAGAGAGAGGAGGAAGTAGTAAAATACCCTGAGAGCAGAGAGAGAGGAGGGAGTAGTATAATACCCTGAGAGTAGAGAGAGAGGAGGGAGTAGTATAATACCCTGAGAGAAGAGAAGAGAGAGAGGAGGGAGTAGTATATTACACTGAGAGTAGAGAGAGAGGAGAGAGTAGTATAATACCCTGAGAGTAGAGAGAGAGGAGGGAGTAGTATAATACCCTGAGAGTAGAGAGAGAGGAGGGAGTAGTATAATGCCCTGAGAAGAGAGAGAGAGGAGGGAGTAGTATAATACCCTTAGAGGAGAGAGAGAGGAGGGAGTAGTATAATACCCTGAGAGTAGAGAGAGAGGAGGGAGTAGTATAATACCCTGCGAGTAGAGAGAGATGAGGGAGTAGTATAATACCCTGAGAGTGGAGAGAGAGAGGAGGGAGTAGTATAATAACCTGAGTGTCGAGAGAGAGGAGGGAGTAGTATAATACCCTGAGAGGAGAGAGAGAGGAGGGAGTAGTATAATACCCTGAGAGTAGAGAGAGAGGAGGGAGTAGTATTTTACCCGTAGAGGAGAGAGGAGGGAGTAGTATAATACCCTGAGAGGAGAGAGAGAGGGGAGGGAGTAGTATAATACCCTTGGAGGAAAGAGGAGGGAGTAGTATAATACCCTGAGAGGAGAGAGAGAGGGGAGGGAGTAGTATAATACACTGAGAGTAGAAAGAGAGGAGGTAGTACTATAATACCCTAAGAGTAGAGAGAGAGGAGGGAGTAGTAAAATACCCTGAGATGAGAGAAAGAGAGTAGGGAGTAGTATAATACCCTGAGAGTAGAGAGAGAGAGGAGGAAGTAGTATAATACCCTGAGAGGCGAGAAAGAGGAGGGAGTAGTATAATACCCTGAGAGAGGAGGGAGTAGTATAGTACCCGAAAAGGAGAGAGGAGGGAGAAGTATATTACCCTGAGAGGAGAGAGAGAGGAGGGAGTAGTATAACACCCTGAGAGTAGAGAGAGAGGAGGGAGTAGTATAATACCCTGAGAGTCGAGAAAGAGGAGGGAGTAGTATAATACCCTGAGAGAGGAGGGAGTAGTATAGTACCCGAAAAGGAGAGAGGAGGGAGAAGTATATTACCCTGAGAGGAGAGAGAGAGGAGGGAGTAGTATAACACCCTGAGAGTAGAGAGAGAGGAGGGAGTAGTATAATACCCTGAGAGTAGAGACAGGGGAGGTAGTATAATACCCTTAGAGAGAGAGAGATGGGAGGGAGTAGTATAATACCCTGAGAGAGAGAGAGAGAGGAGAGAGAAGTGTGATACCCTGAGAGAGAGAGGAGGGAGTAGTATAATACCCTGTGAGTAGAGAGAGAGGAGGGAGTAGTATAATACCCTGAGAGTAGAGGAGGGGGAGAGAGGAGGAAGTTGTATAATACCGTGAGAGTAGAGAGAGAGAGGAGGGAGTAGTATAATACCCTGAGAGTAGAGAGAGAGGAGGGAGTAGTATAATACCCTGAGAGTAGAGAGAGAGAGGAGGGAGGAGTATATTACCCTGAGAGGAGAGAGAGAGGAGGGAGTAGTATAAAACCCTGAGAGTAGAGAGAGAGGAGGGAGTAGTATAGTACCCGTAGAGGAGAGAGGAGAGAGTAGTATAATACCCTGAGAGGAGAAAGAGAGGGGAGGGAGTAGTATAATAACCTGAGAATAGAGAGAGAGGAGGGATTAGTATAATACCCTTATAGGAAAGAGGAGGCAGTAGTATAATGCCCTGAGAGGAGAGAGAGAGGGGAGGGTGTAGTATAATACCCTGAGAGTAGAGAGAGAGGAGGTAGTACTATAATACCCTAAGAGTAGAGAGAGAGGAGGGAGTAGTATAATACCCTGTGATGAGAGAAAGAGAGGAGGGAGTAGTATAATACCCTGAGAGGAGGGAGAGAGGAGAGAGTAGTATAATACCCTGAGAGGAGAGAGGAGAGAGTAGTATAATGCCCTGAGAGTGAGAGAGAGAGGAGGGAGTAGTATAATACCCAGAGAGTAGAGAGAGAGGAGGGAGTTGAATAATACCCTGAGAGGAGAGAGAGAGGAGGGAGTAGTATAATACCCTGAGAGTAGAGAGAGAGAGGAGTAGTATAATACCCTGAGAGTAGAGAGAGAGAGGAGGGAGTAGTATAATACCCTGAGAGTAGAGAGAGAGAGGAGGGAGTAGTATAATACCCTGTGAGTAAGAGAGGGGAGGGAGTATAATAATGCCCTGAGAGTAGAGAGAGAGGAGGAAGTAGTATAATACCCTGAGAGCAGAGAGAGAGGAGGGAGTAGTATAATACCCTGAGAGTAGAGAGAGAGGAGGGAGTAGTATAATACCCTGAGAGTAGAGAGAGAGAGGAGGGAGTAGTATAATACCCTGAGAGTACAGAGAGAGAGGAGGGAGTAGTATAATACCCTGAGAGGAGAGAGAGAGGAGGGAGTAGTATAATACCCTGAGAGTAGAGAGAGAGGAGGAAGCTGTATATTACCGTGAGAGTAGAGAGAGAGGAGGGAGTAGTATAATACCCTGAGAGTAGAGAGAGAGAGGACGGAGTACTATAATACCCTGAGAGTACAGAGAGAGAGGAGGGAGGAGTATATTACCCTGAGAGGAGAGAGAGAGGAGGGAGTAGTATAAAACCCTGAGAGTAGAGAGAGAGGAGGGAGTAGTATAGTACCCGTAGAGGAGAGAGGAGGGAGTAGTATAATACCCTGAGAGGAGAAAGAGAGGGGAGGGAGTAGTATAATAACCTGAGAATAGAGAGAGAGGAGGGATTAGTATAATACCCTTATAGGAAAGAGGAGGCAGTAGTATAATGCCCTGAGAGGAGAGAGAGAGGGGAGGGTGTAGTATAATACCCTGAGAGTAGAGAGAGAGGAGGTAGTACTATAATACCATAAGAGTAGAGAGAGAGGAGGGAGTAGTATAATACCCTGTGATGAGAGAAAGAGAGGAGGGAGTAGTATAATACCCTGAGAGGAGAGAGAGAGGAGAGAGTAGTATAATACCCTGAGAGGAGAGAGAGAGGAGGGAGTAGTATAATACCCTGAGAGTAGAGAGAGAGGAGGGAGTAGTATAATATCCTGAGAGTAGAGACAGGGGAGGTAGTATAATACCCTTAGAGGAGAGAGATGGGAGGGAGTAGTATAATACCCAGAGAGAAGAGAGAGAGAGGAGAGAGAAGTATGATACCCTGAGAGAGAGAGGAGGGAGTAGTATAATACCCTGTGAGTAGAGAGAGGAGGGAGTAGTATAATACCCTGAGAGTAGAGAGAGAGGAGGGAGTAGTGTAAAACCTTGAGAGGAGGGAGTAGTATAATACCCTGAGAGTAGAGAGAGAGAGGAGGGAGTAGTATAATACCCTGAGAGTAGAGAGAGAGGAGGGAGTAGTATAATACCCTGAGAGTAGAGAGAGAGAAGAGGGAGTAGTATAATACCCTGTGAGTAGAGAAAGAGAGGAGGGAGTAGTATAATACCCTGAGAGTAGAGAGAGAGGAGGGAGTAGTATAATACCCTGAGAGTAGAGAGAGAGAGGAGGGAGTAGTATAATACCCTGAGAGTAGAGAAAGAGAGGAGGGAGTAGTATAATACCCTGAGAGTAGAGAGAGAGGAGGGAGTAGTATAATACCCTGAGAGTAGAGAGAGAGGAGGGAGTAGTATAATACCCTGAGAGTAGAGAGAGAGGAGGGAGAAGTATAATACCCTGAGAGTGAGAGAGAGAAGGGAGTACTATAATACCCTGAGAGTCGAGAGAGAGAGGAGGGAGTAGTATAATTCACTGAGAGTCGAGAGAGAGGAGGGAGTAGTATAGTACCCTGAGAGTAGAGAGAGAGAGGAGGGAGTAGTATATTACCCTGAGAGGAGAGAGAGAGGAGGGAGTAGTATAGTACCCTGAGAGGAGAGAGGAGGGAGTATTATAATACCCTGAGAGGAGAGAGAGAGGGGAGGGAGTAGTATAATACCCTGAGAGGAGAGAAAGAGGAGGGAGTAGTATAATACCCTGAGAGTAGAGAGAGAGATGAGGGAGTGGTATAAAAACCCTGAGAGTAGAGAGAGAGGAGGGAGTAGTACAATACCCTGAGAGAGAGAGAGAGGAGGGAGTAGTATAATACCCTGAGAGAGAGAGAGAGGAGGGAGTAGTATAATACCCTGAGAGTAGAGAGAGAGGAGGGAGTAGTATAATACCCTGAGAGTAGAGAGAGAGAGGAGGGAGTAGTATAATACCCTGAGAGTAGAGAGAGAGGAGGGAGTAGTATAATACCCTGAGAGTAGAGAGAGAGGAGGGAGTAGTATAATACCCTGAGAGTAGAGAGAGAGGAGGGAGTAGTATAATACCCTGAGAGTAGAGAGAGAGGAGGGAGTAGTATAATACCCTGAGAGTAGAGAGAGAGGAGGGAGTAGTATAATACCCTGAGAGTAGAGAGAGAGGAGGGAGTAGTATAATACCCTGAGAGTAGAGAGAGAGGAGGGAGTAGTATAATACCCTGAGAGTAGAGAGAGAGGAGGGAGTAGTATAATACCCTGAGAGTGAGAGAGAGAGGAGGGAGTAGTATAATACCCTGAGAGTAGAGAGAGAGGAGGGAGTAGTATAATACCCTGAGAGTAGAGAGAGAGGAGGGAGTAGTATAATACCCTGAGAGTAGAGAGAGAGGAGGGAGTAGTATAATACCCTGAGAGTAGAGAGAGAGAGGAGGGAGTAGTATAATACCCTGAGAGTAGAGAGAGAGGAGGGAGTAGTATAATACCCTGAGAGTAGAGAGAGAGGAGGGAGTAGTATAATACCCTGAGAGTAGAGAGAGAGGGGAGGGAGTAGTATAATACCCTGAGAGTAGAGAGAGAGAGGAGGGAGTAGTATAATACCCTGAGAGTAGAGAGAGAGGAGCGAGTAATATAATACCCTGAGATAGGAGAGAGGAGGGAGTAGTATAATACCCTGAGAGTAAAGAGAGAGAGGAGGGAGTAGTATAATACCCTGAGAGTAGAGAGAGAGGAGGGAGTAGTATAATACCCTGAGAGGAGAGAGAGAGGAGGGAGTAGTATAATATCCTGAGAGGAGAGAGAGAGGAGGGAGTAGTATAATACCCTGAGAGGAGAGAGAGAAGGAGGGAGTAGTATAATACCCTGAGAGGAGAGAGAGAGGAGGGAGTAGTATAATACCCTGAGAGGAGAGAGAGAGGAGGGAGTAGTATAATACCCTGAGAGGAGAGAGAGAGGAGGGAGTAGTATAATACCCTGAGAGGAGAGAGAGAGGAGGGAGTAGTATAATACCCTGAGAGGAGAGAGAGAGGAGGGAGTAGTATAATACCCTGAGAGGAGAGAGAGAGGAGGGAGTAGTATAATACCCTGAGAGTAGAGAGAGAGGAGGGAGTAGTATAATACCCTGAGAGGAGAGAGAGAGGAGGGAGTAGTATAATACCCTGAGAGTAGAGAGAGAGGAGGGAGTAGTATAATACCCTGAGAGTAGAGAGAGAGGAGGGAGTAGTATAATACCCTGAGAGGAGAGAGAGAGGAGGGAGTAGTATAATACCCTGAGAGTAGAGAGAGAGGAGGGAGTAGTATAATACCCTGAGAGGAGAGAGAGAGAGGAGGGAGTAGTATAATACCCTGAGAGTAGAGAGAGAGGAGGGAGTAGTATAATACCCTGAGAGTAGAGAGAGAGGAGGGAGTAGTATAATACCCTGAGAGGAGAGAGAGAGGAGGGAGTAGTATAATACCCTGAGAGTAGAGAGAGAGGAGGGAGTAGTATAATACCCTGAGAGGAGAGAGAGAGGAGGGAGTAGTATAATACCCTGAGAGTAGAGAGAGAGGAGGGAGTAGTATAATACCCTGAGAGTAGAGAGAGAGGAGGGAGTAGTATAATACCCTGAGAGGAGAGAGAGAGGAGGGAGTAGTATAATACCCTGAGAGTAGAGAGAGAGGAGGGAGTAGTATAATACCCTGAGAGTAGAGAGAGAGGAGGGAGTAGTATAATACCCTGAGAGTAGAGAGAGAGGAGGGAGTAGTATAATACCCTGAGAGTAGAGAGAGAGGAGGGAGTAGTATAATACCCTGAGAGGAGAGAGAGAGGAGGGAGTAGTATAATACCCTGAGAGGAGAGAGAGAGGAGGGAGTAGTATAATATCCTGAGAGTGAGAGAGAGAGGAGGGAGTAGTATAATACCCTGAGAGGAGAGAGAGAGGAGGGAGTAGTATAATACCCTGAGAGGAGAGAGAGAGGAGGGAGTAGTATAATACCCTGAGAGTAGAGAGAGAGGAGGGAGTAGTATAATACCCTGAGAGGAGAGAGAGAGGAGGGAGTAGTATAATACCCTGAGAGGAGAGAGAGAGGAGGGAGTAGTATAATACCCTGAGAGGAGAGAGAGAGGGGTGGAATTAGTATAATACCCTGAGAGAGAGAGAGAGGAGGGAGTAGTATAATACCCTGAGAGTAGAGAGAGAGGAGGGAGTAGTATAATACCCTGAGAGGAGAGAGAGAGGAGGGAGTAGTATAATACCCTGAGAGGAGAGAGAGAGGAGGGAGTAGTATAATACCCTGAGAGGAGAGAGAGAGGAGGGAGTAGTATAATACCCTGAGAGGAGAGAGAGAGGAGGGAGTAGTATAATACCCTGAGAGGAGAGAGAGAGGAGGGAGTAGTATAATACCCTGAGAGGAGAGAGAGAGGAGGGAGTAGTATAATACCCTGAGAGGAGAGAGAGAGGAGGGAGTAGTATAATACCCTGAGAGTAGAGAGAGAGGAGGGAGTAGTATAATACCCTGAGAGTAGAGAGAGAGGAGGGAGTAGTATAATACCCTGAGAGTAGAGAGAGAGGAGGGAGTAGTATAATACCCTGAGAGGAGAGAGAGAGGAGGGAGTAGTATAATACCCTGAGAGTAGAGAGAGAGGAGGGAGTAGTATAATACCCTGAGAGTAGAGAGAGAGGAGGGAGTAGTATAATACCCTGAGAGGAGAGAGAGAGGAGGGAGTAGTATAATACCCTGAGAGGAGAGAGAGAGGAGGGAGTAGTATAATACCCTGAGAGGAGAGAGAGAGGAGGGAGTAGTATAATACCCTGAGAGGAGAGAGAGAGGAGGGAGTAGTATAATACCCTGAGAGTAGAGAGAGAGGAGGGAGTAGTATAATACCCTGAGAGTAGAGAGAGAGGAGGGAGTAGTATAATACCCTGAGAGGAGAGAGAGAGGAGGGAGTAGTATAATACCCTGAGAGGAGAGAGAGAGGAGGGAGTAGTATAATACCCTGAGAGTAGAGAGAGAGGAGGGAGTAGTATAATACCCTGAGAGTAGAGAGAGAGGAGGGAGTAGTATAATACCCTGAGAGTAGAGAGAGAGGAGGGAGTAGTATAATACCCTGAGAGGAGAGAGAGAGGAGGGAGTAGTATAATACCCTGAGAGGAGAGAGAGAGGAGGGAGTAGTATAATACCCTGAGAGGAGAGAGAGAGGAGGGAGTAGTATAATACCCTGAGAGGAGAGAGAGAGGAGGGAGTAGTATAATACCCTGAGAGGAGAGAGAGAGGAGGGAGTAGTATAATACCCTGAGAGTAGAGAGAGAGGAGGGAGTAGTATAATACCCTGAGAGGAGAGAGAGAGGAGGGAGTAGTATAATACCCTGAGAGGAGAGAGAGAGGAGGGAGTAGTATAATACCCTGAGAGGAGAGAGAGAGGAGGGAGTAGTATAATACCCTGAGAGGAGAGAGAGAGGAGGGAGTAGTATAATACCCTGAGAGGAGAGAGAGAGGAGGGAGTAGTATAATACCCTGAGAGGAGAGAGAGAGGAGGGAGTAGTATAATACCCTGAGAGGAGAGAGAGAGGAGGGAGTAGTATAATACCCTGAGAGTAGAGAGAGAGAGGAGGGAGTAGTATAATACCCTGAGAGTAGAGAGAGAGGAGGTAGTATAATACCCTGAGAGTAGAGAGAGAGGAGGGAGTAGTATAATACCCTGAGAGTAGAGAGAGAGGAGGGAGTAGTATAATACCCTGAGAGTAGAGAGAGAGGAGGGAGTAGTATAATACCCTGAGAGGAGAGAGAGAGGAGGGAGTAGTATAATACCCTGAGAGGAGAGAGAGAGGAGGGAGTAGTATAATACCCTGAGAGTAGAGAGAGAGGAGGGAGTAGTATAATACCCTGAGAGTAGAGAGAGAGGAGGGAGTAGTATAATACCCTGAGAGTAGAGAGAGAGAGGAGGGAGTAGTATAATACCCTGAGAGTAGAGAGAGAGGAGGGAGTAGTATAATACCCTGAGAGTAGAGAGAGGAGGGAGTAGTATAATACCCTGAGAGTAGAGAGAGAGGAGGGAGTAGTATAATACCCTGAGAGTAGAGAGAGAGGAGGGAGTAGTATAATACCCTGAGAGGAGAGAGAGAGGAGGGAGTAGTATAATACCCTGAGAGTAGAGAGAGAGGAGGGAGTAGTATAATACCCTGAGAGGAGAGAGAGAGGAGGGAGTAGTATAATACCCTGAGAGTAGAGAGAGAGGAGGGAGTAGTATAATACCCTGAGAGTAGAGAGAGAGGAGGGAGTAGTATAATACCCTGAGAGTAGAGAGAGAGGAGGGAGTAGTATAATACCCTGAGAGTAGAGAGAGAGGAGGGAGTAGTATAATACCCTGAGAGGAGAGAGAGAGGAGGGAGTAGTATAATACCCTGAGAGTAGAGAGAGAGGAGGGAGTAGTATAATACCCTGAGAGTAGAGAGAGAGGAGGGAGTAGTATAATACCCTGAGAGGAGAGAGAGAGGAGGGAGTAGTATAATACCCTGAGAGGAGAGAGAGAGGAGGGAGTAGTATAATACCCTGAGAGGAGAGAGAGAGGAGGGAGTAGTATAATACCCTGAGAGTAGAGAGAGAGGAGGGAGTAGCATAATACCCTGAGAGTAGAGAGAGAGGAGGGAGTAGTATAATACCCTGAGAGTAGAGAGAGAGGAGGGAGTAGTATAATACCCTGAGAGTAGAGAGAGAGGAGGGAGTAGTATAATACCCTGAGAGGAGAGAGAGAGGAGGGAGTAGTATAATACCCTGAGAGTAGAGAGAGAGGAGGGAGTAGTATAATACCCTGAGAGTAGAGAGAGAGGAGGGAGTAGTATAACACCCTGAGAGTAGAGAGAGAGGAGGGAGTAGTATAATACCCTGAGAGTAGAGAGAGAGGAGGGAGTAGTATAATACCCTGAGAGGAGAGAGAGAGGAGGGAGTAGTATAATACCCTGAGAGTAGAGAGAGAGAGGAGGGAGTAGTATAATACCCTGAGAGGAGAGAGAGAGGAGGGAGTAGTATAATACCCTGAGAGTAGAGAGAGAGGAGGGAGTAGTATAATACCCTGAGAGTAGAGAGAGAGGAGGGAGTAGTATAATACCCTGAGAGTAGAGAGAGAGGAGGGAGTAGTATAATACCCTGAGAGAGAGAGAGAGGAGGGAGTAGTATAATACCCTGAGAGGAGAGAGAGAGGAGGGAGTAGTATAATACCCTGAGAGTAGAGAGAGAGGAGGGAGTAGTATAATACCCTGAGAGTAGAGAGAGAGGAGGGAGTAGTATAATACCCTGAGAGTAGAGAGAGAGGAGGGAGTAGTATAATACCCTGAGAGGAGAGAGAGAGGAGGGAGTAGTATAATACCCTGAGAGTAGAGAGAGAGGAGGGAGTAGTATAATACCCTGAGAGTAGAGAGAGAGGAGGGAGTAGTATAATACCCTGAGAGTAGAGAGAGAGGAGGGAGTAGTATAATACCCTGAGAGGAGAGAGAGAGGAGGGAGTAGTATAATACCCTGAGAGGAGAGAGAGAGGAGGGAGTAGTATAATACCCTGAGAGTAGAGAGAGAGGAGGGAGTAGTATAATACCCTGAGAGTAGAGAGAGAGGAGGGAGTAGTATAATACCCTGAGAGGAGAGAGAGAGGAGGGAGTAGTATAATACCCTGAGAGTAGAGAGAGAGGAGGGAGTAGTATAATACCCTGAGAGGAGAGAGAGAGGAGGGAGTAGTATAATACTCTGAGAGTAGAGAGAGAGAGGAGGGAGTAGTATAATACCCTGAGAGTAGAGAGAGAGGAGGGAGTAGTATAATACCCTGAGAGTAGAGAGAGAGGAGGGAGTAGTATAATACCCTGAGAGTAGAGAGAGAGGAGGGAGTAGTATAATACCCTGAGAGTAGAGAGAGAGGAGGGAGTAGTATAATACCCTGAGAGTAGAGAGAGAGGAGGGAGTAGTATAATACCCTGAGAGGAGAGAGAGGAGGGAGTAGTATAATACCCTGAGAGTAGAGAGAGAGGAGGGAGTAGTATAATACCCTGAGAGGAGAGAGAGAGGAGGGAGTAGTATAATACCCTGAGAGTAGAGAGAGAGAGGAGGGAGTAGTATAATACCCTGAGAGTAGAGAGAGAGGAGGGAGTAGTATAATACCCTGAGAGTAGAGAGAGAGGAGGGAGTAGTATAATACCCTGAGAGTAGAGAGAGAGGAGGGAGTAGTATAATACCCTGAGAGTAGAGAGAGAGGAGGGAGTAGTATAATACCCTGAGAGGAGAGAGAGAGGAGGGAGTAGTATAATACCCTGAGAGTAGAGAGAGAGGAGGGAGTAGTATAATACCCTGAGAGTAGAGAGAGAGGAGGGAGTAGTATAATACCCTGAGAGTAGAGAGAGAGGAGGGAGTAGTATAATACCCTGAGAGTAGAGAGAGAGGAGGGAGTAGTATAATACCCTGAGAGGAGAGAGAGAGGAGGGAGTAGTATAATACCCTGAGAGCAGAGAGAGAGGAGGGAGTAGTATAATACCCTGAGAGGAGAGAGAGAGGAGGGAGTAGTATAATACCCTGAGAGGAGAGAGAGAGGAGGGAGTAGTATAATACCCTGAGAGGAGAGAGAGAGGAGGGAGTAGTATAATACCCTGAGAGGAAGAGAGAGAGGAGGGAGTAGTATAATACCCTGAGAGTAAGAGAGAGAGGAGGGAGTAGTAGAATACCCTGAGAGTAGAGAGAGAGGAGGGAGTAGTATAATACCCTGAGAGGAGAGAGAGAGGAGGGAGTAGTATAATACCCTGAGAGGAGAGAGAGAGGAGGGAGTAGTATAATACCCTGAGAGGAGAGAGAGAGGAGGGAGTAGGATAATACCCTGAGAGGAGAGAGAGAGGAGGGAGTAGTATAATACCCTGAGAGCAGAGAGAGAGGAGGGAGTAGTATAATACCCAGAGAGGAGAGAGAGAGGAGGAAGTAGTATAATACCCTGAGAGGAGAGAGAGGGGAGAGAGTAGTATAATACCCTGAGAGGAGAGAGAGAGGAGGGAGTAGTATAATACCCTGAGAGGAGAGAGAGAGGAGGGAGTAGTATAATACCCTGAGAGGAGAGAGAGAGGAGGGAGTAGTATAATACCCTGAGAGGAGAGAGAGAGGAGGGAGTAGTATAATACCCTGAGAGGAGAGAGAGAGGAGGGAGTAGTATAATACCCTGAGAGGAGAGAGAGAGGAGGGAGTAGTATAATACCCTGAGAGTAGAGAGAGAGGAGGGAGTAGTATAATACCCTGAGAGGAGAGAGAGAGGAGGGAGTAGTATAATACCCTGAGAGAGAGAGGAGAGGGGAGAGAGTAGTATAATACCCTGAGAGGAGAGAGAGAGGAGGGAGTAGTATAATACCCTGAGAGGAGAGAGAGAGGAGGGAGTAGTATAATACCCTGAGAGTAGAGAGAGAGGAGGGAGTAGTATAATTCCCTGAGAGTAGAGAAAGAGGAGGGAGTAGCATAATAACCTAAGAGTATATAGAGACAAGGATTAGTATAATACCCTGAGAGTAGAGAGAGTTGAGGAAGTAGTCTAATACCCTGAGAGGAGAGAGAGAGGAGGGAGTAGTATAATACCCTGAGAGGAGAGAGAGAGGAGGGAGTAGTATAATACCCTGAGAGTAGAGAGAGAGGAGGGAGTAGTATAATACCCTGAGAGTAGAGAGAGAGGAGGGAGTAGTATAATACCCTGAGAGGAGAGAGAGAGGAGGGAGTAGTATAATACCCTGAGAGTAGAGAGAGAGGAGGGAGTAGTATAATACCCTGAGAGGAGAGAGAGAGGAGGGAGTAGTATAATACCCTGAGAGGAGAGAGAGAGGAGGGAGTAGTATAATACCCTGAGAGGAGAGAGAGAGGAGGGAGTAGTATAATACCCTGAGAGTAGAGAGAGAGGAGGGAGTAGTATAATACCCTGAGAGGAGAGAGAGAGGAGGGAGTAGTATAATACCCTGAGAGTAGAGAGAGAGGAGGGAGTAGTATAATACCCTGAGAGAGAGAGAGAGGAGGAGTAGTATAATACCCTGAGAGGAGAGAGAGAGGAGGGAGTAGTATAATACCCTGAGAGTAGAGAGAGAGGAGGGAGTAGTATAATACCCTGAGAGTAGAGAGAGAGGAGGGAGTAGTATAATACCCTGAGAGTAGAGAGAGAGGAGGGAGTAGTATAATACCCTGAGAGTAGAGAGAGAGGAGGGAGTAGTATAATACCCTGAGAGTAGAGAGAGAGGAGGGAGTAGTATAATACCCTGAGAGTAGAGAGAGAGGAGGGAGTAGTATAATACCCTGAGAGTAGAGAGAGAGGAGGGAGTAGTATAATACCCTGAGAGTAGAGAGAGAGGAGGGAGTAGTATAATACCCTGAGAGTAGAGAGAGAGGAGGGAGTAGTATAATACCCTGAGAGTAGAGAGAGAGAGGAGGGAGTAGTATAATACCCTGAGAGTAGAGAGAGAGGAGGGAGTAGTATAATACCCTGAGAGGAGAGAGAGAGGAGGGAGTAGTATAATACCCTGAGAGGAGAGAGAGAGGAGGGAGTAGTATAATACCCTGAGAGTAGAGAGAGAGGAGGGAGTAGTATAATACCCTGAGAGTAGAGAGAGAGGAGGGAGTAGTATAATACCCTGAGAGGAGAGAGAGAGGAGGGAGTAGTATAATACCCTGAGAGGAGAGAGAGAGGAGGGAGTAGTATAATACCCTGAGAGTAGAGAGAGAGGAGGGAGTAGTATAATACCCTGAGAGTAGAGAGAGAGGAGGGAGTAGTATAATACCCTGAGAGGAGAGAGAGAGGAGGGAGTAGTATAATACCCTGAGAGTAGAGAGAGAGGAGGGAGTAGTATAATACCCTGAGAGGAGAGAGAGAGGAGGGAGTAGTATAATACCCTGAGAGTAGAGAGAGAGGAGGGAGTAGTATAATACCCTGAGAGGAGAGAGAGAGGAGGGAGTAGTATAATACCCTGAGAGTAGAGAGAGAGAGGAGGGAGTAGTATAATACCCTGAGAGTAGAGAGAGAGGAGGGAGTAGTATAATACCCTGAGAGGAGAGAGAGAGGAGGGAGTAGTATAATACCCTGAGAGTAGAGAGAGAGGAGGGAGTAGTATAATACCCTGAGAGGAGAGAGAGAGGAGGGAGTAGTATAATACCCTGAGAGTAGAGAGAGAGGAGGGAGTAGTATAATACCCTGAGAGGAGAGAGAGAGGAGGGAGTAGTATAATACCCTGAGAGTAGAGAGAGAGGAGGGAGTAGTATAATACCCTGAGAGGAGAGAGAGAGGAGGGAGTAGTATAATACCCTGAGAGTAGAGAGAGAGGAGGGAGTAGTATAATACCCTGAGAGTAGAGAGAGAGGAGGGAGTAGTATAATACCCTGAGAGTAGAGAGAGAGGAGGGAGTAGTATAATACCCTGAGAGTAGAGAGAGAGGAGGGAGTAGTATAATACCCTGAGAGTAGAGAGAGAGGAGGGAGTAGTATAATACCCTGAGAGTAGAGAGAGAGAGGAGGGAGTAGTATAATACCCTGAGAGTAGAGAGAGAGGAGGGAGTAGTATAATACCCTGAGAGTAGAGAGAGAGGAGGGAGTAGTATAATACCCTGAGAGTAGAGAGAGAGGAGGGAGTAGTATAATACCCTGAGAGGAGAGAGAGAGGAGGGAGTAGTATAACACCCTGAGAGGAGAGAGAGAGGAGGGAGTAGTATAATACCCTGAGAGTAGAGAGAGAGGAGGGAGTAGTATAATACCCTGAGAGTAGAGAGAGAGGAGGGAGTAGTATAATACCCTGAGAGGAGAGAGAGAGGAGGGAGTAGTATAATACCCTGAGAGGAGAGAGAGAGGAGGGAGTAGTATAATACCCTGAGAGGAGAGAGAGAGGAGGGAGTAGTATAATACCCTGAGAGGAGAGAGAGAGGAGGGAGTAGTATAATACCCTGAGAGTAGAGAGAGAGGAGGGAGTAGTATAATACCCTGAGAGGAGAGAGAAGAGGAGGGAGTAGTATAATACCCTGAGAGTTGAGAGAGAGGAGGGAGTAGTATAATACCCTGAGAGGAGAGAGAGAGGAGGGAGTAGTATAATACCCTGAGAGGAGAGAGAGAGGAGGGAGTAGTATAATACCCTGAGAGTAGAGAGAGAGGAGGGAGTAGTATAATACCCTGAGAGTAGAGAGAGAGGAGGGAGTAGTATAATCCCCTGAGAGTAGAGAGAGTTGAGGGAGTAGTATAATACCCTGAGAGGAGAGAGAGAGGAGGGAGTTGAATAATACCCTGAGAGTAGAGAGAGGGGAGGGAGTAGAATAACACCCTGAGAGGAGAGAGAGAGGAGGGAGTAGTATAATACCCTGAGAGGAGAGAGAGAGGAGGGAGTAGTATAATACCCTGAGAGTAGAGAGAGGGGAGGGAGTAGTATAATACCCTGAGAGGAGAGAGAGAGGAGGGAGTAGTATAATACCCTGAGAGTAGAGAGAGAGGAGGGAGTAGTATAATACCCTGAGAGGAGAGAGAGAGGAGGGAGTAGTATAATACCCTGAGAGGAGAGAGAGAGGAGGGAGTAGTATAATACCCTGAGAGGAGAGAGAGAGGAGGGAGTAGTATAATACCCTGAGAGGAGAGAGAGAGGAGGGAGTAGTATAATACCCTGAGAGGAGAGAGAGAGGAGGGATTAGTATAATACAATGACAGTGAGAGAGAGGAGGGAGTAGTATAATACCCTGAGAGGAGAGAGAGAGGAGGGAGTAGTATAATACCCTGAGAGGAGAGAGAGAGGAGGGAGTAGTATAATACCCTGAGAGTAGAGAGAGAGGAGGGAGTAGTATAATACCCTGAGAGGAGAGAGAGAGGAGGGAGTAGTATAATACCCTGAGAGGAGAGAGAGAGGAGGGAGTAGTATAATACCCTGAGAGTAGAGAGAGAGGAGGGAGTAGTATAACACCCTGAGAGGAGAGAGAGAGGAGGGAGTAGTATAATACCCTGAGAGGAGAGAGAGAGGAGGGAGTAGTATAATACCCTGAGAGGAGAGAGAGAGGAGGGAGTAGTATAATACCCTGAGAGGAGAGAGAGAGGAGGGAGTAGTATAACACCCTGAGAGGAGAGAGAGAGGAGGGAGTAGTATAATACCCTGAGAGTAGAGAGAGAGGAGGGAGTAGTATAATACCCTGAGAGGAGAGAGAGAGGAGGGAGTAGTATAATACCCTGAGAGGAGAGAGAGAGGAGGGAGTAGTATAATACCCTGAGAGGAGAGAGAGAGGAGGGAGTAGTATAACACCCTGAGAGGAGAGAGAGAGGAGGGAGTAGTATAATACCCTGAGAGAGGAGAGAGAGGGAGTAGTATAAACCCCGAGAGGAGAGAGAGAGGAGGGAGTAGCATAATACCCTGAGAGTAGAGAGAGAGGAGGGAGTAGTATAATACCCTGAGAGTAGAGAGAGAGGAGGGAGTAGTATAACACCCTGAGAGTAGAGAGAGAGGAGGGAGTAGTATAATACCCTGAGAGTAGAGAGAGAGGAGGGAGTAGTATAATACCCTGAGAGTAGAGAGAGAGGAGGGAGTAGTATAATACCCTGAGAGTAGAGAGAGAGGAGGGAGTAGTATAATACCCTGAGAGGAGAGAGAGAGGAGGGAGTAGTATAATACCCTGAGAGTAGAGAGAGAGGAGGGAGTAGTATAAAACCCTGAGAGGAGAGAGAGAGGAGGGAGTAGTATAATACCCTGAGAGTAGAGAGAGAGGAGGGAGTAGTATAATACCCTGAGAGGAGAGAGAGAGGAGGGAGTAGTATAATACCCTGAGAGGAGAGAGAAGGGAGGGAGTAGTATAACACCCTGAGAGTAGAGAGAGAGGAGGGAGTAGTATAACACCCTGAGAGTAGAGAGAGAGGAGGGAGTAGTATAATACCCTGAGAGTAGAGAGAGAGGAGGGAGTAGTATAATACCCTGAGAGTAAGAGAGAGAGGAGGGAGTAGTATAATACCCTGAGAGTAGAGAGAGAGGAGGGAGTAGCATATAACCCTGAGAGGAGAGGAGGAGTAGTATAATACCCTGAGAGGAGAGAGAGAGGAGGGAGTAGTATAATACCCTGAGAGGAGAGAGAGAGGAGGGAGTAGTATAACACCCTGAGAGGAGAGAGAGAGGAGGGAGTAGTATAATACCCTGAGAGGAGAGAGAGAGGAGGGAGTAGTATAACACCCTGAGAGAGAGAGAGAGAGGAGGGAGTAGTATAATACCCTGAGAGGAGAGAGAGAGGAGGGAGTAGTATAATACCCTGAGAGTAGAGAGAGAGGAGGGAGTAGTATAATACCCTGAGAGGAGAGAGAGAGGAGGGAGTAGTATAATACCCTGAGAGTAGAGAGAGAGAGAGGGAGTAGTATAAAACCCTGAGAGGAGAGAGAGAGGAGGGAGTAGTATAATACCCTGAGAGGAGAGAGAGAGGAGGGAGTAGTATAACACCCTGAGAGTAGAGAGAGAGGAGGGAGTAGTATAATACCCTGAGAGGAGAGAGAGAGGAGGGAGTAGTATAATACCCTGAGAGTAGAGAGAGAGGAGGGAGTAGTATAACACCCTGAGAGTAGAGAGAGAGGAGGGAGTAGTATAATACCCTGAGAGGAGAGAGAGAGGAGGGAGTAGTATAATACCCTGAGAGGAGAGAGAGAGGAGGGAGTAGTATAATACCCTGAGAGTGAGAGAGAGAGGAGGGAGTAGTATAATACCCTGAGAGTAGAGAGAGAGGAGGGAGTAGTATAATACCCTGAGAGGAGAGAGAGAGGAGGGAGTAGTATAACACCCTGAGAGTAGAGAGAGAGGAGGGAGTAGTATAATACCCTGAGAGGAGAGAGAGAGGAGGGAGTAGTATAATACCCTGAGAGGAGAGAGAGAGGAGGGAGTAGTATAATACCCTGAGAGGAGAGAGAGAGGAGGGAGTAGTATAAAACCCTGAGAGGAGAGAGAGAGGAGGGAGTAGTATAATACCCTGAGAGGAGAGAGAGGAGGGAGTAGTATAATACCCTGAGAGGAGAGAGAGAGGAGGGAGTAGTATAATACCCTGAGAGTAGAGAGAGAGGAGGGAGTAGTATAATACCCTGAGAGGAGAGAGAGAGGAGGGAGTAGTATAATACCCTGAGAGGAGAGAGAGAGGAGGGAGTAGTATAACACCCTGAGAGGAGAGAGAGAGGAGGGAGTAGTATAATACCCTGAGAGGAGAGAGAGAGGAGGGAGTAGTATAATACCCTGAGAGTTGAGAGAGAGGAGGGAGTAGTATAATACCCTGAGAGAGAGAGGAGGGAGTAGTATAATACCCTGAGAGGAGAGAGAGAGGAGGGAGTAGTATAACACCCTGAGAGTAGAGAGAGAGGAGGGAGTAGTATAATACCCTGAGAGGAGAGAGAGAGGAGGGAGTAGTATAATACCCTGAGAGTAGAGAGAGAGGAGGGAGTAGTATAATACCCTGAGAGGAGAGAGAGAGGAGGGAGTAGTATAATACCCTGAGAGGAGAGAGAGAGGAGGGAGTAGTATAATACCCTGAGAGGAGAGAGAGAGGAGGGAGTAGTATAACACCCTGAGAGGAGAGAGAGAGGAGGGAGTAGTATAATACCCTGAGAGTAGAGAGAGAGGAGGGAGTAGTATAACACCCTGAGAGGAGAGAGAGAGGAGGGAGTAGTATAACACCCTGAGAGTAGAGAGAGAGGAGGGAGTAGTATAACAACCTGAGAGGAGAGAGAGAGGAGGGAGTAGTATAATACCCTGAGAGAGGAGAGAGAGATGAGGGAGTAGTATAATATCCTGAGAGGAGACGGAGGGAGTAGTAGAATACCCTGAGAGGAGAGAGAGAGGAGGGAGTAATATAATACCCTGAGAGTAGAGAGAGAGGAGGGGAGTAGTATAATACCCTGAGAGTAGAGAGAGAGGAGGGAGTAGTATAACACCCTGAGAGGAGAGAGGGAGGAGGGAGTAGTATAATACCCTGAGAGTAGAGAGAGAGGAGGGAGTAGTATAATACCCTGAGAGTAGAGAGAGAGAGGAGGGAGTAGTATAATACCCTGAGAGGAGAGAGAGAGGAGGGATTAGTATAATACCCTGAGAGTAGAGAGAGAGGAGGGAGTAGTATAATACCCTGAGAGGAGAGAGAGAGGAGGGAGTAGTATAACACCCTGAGAGGAGAGAGAGAGGGAGGGAGTAGTATAATACCCTGAGAGGAGAGAGAGAGGAGGGAGTAGTATAATACCCTGAGAGGAGAGAGAGAGGAGGGAGGAGTATAACACCCTGAGAGTAGAGAGAGAGGAGGGAGTAGTATAATACCCTGAGAGGAGAGAGAGAGGAGGGAGTAGTATAATACCCTGAGAGTAGAGAGAGAGGAGGGAGTAGTATAATACCCTGAGAGTAGAGAGAGAGGAGGGAGTAGTATAATACCCTGAGAGTAGAGAGAGAGGAGGGAGTAGTATAATACCCTGAGAGGAGAGAGAGAGGAGGGAGTAGTATAATACCCTGGGAGAGTAGAGGGAGGGAGTAGTATAATACCCTGAGAGGAGAGAAGGGAGGGAGTAGTATAACACCCTGAGAGTAGAGAGAGAGGAGGGAGTAGTATAATACCCTGAGAGTAGAGAGAGAGGAGGGAGTAGTATAATACCCTGAGAGGAGAGAGAGAGGAGGGAGTAGTATAATACCCTGAGAGTAGAGAGAGAGGAGGGAGTAGTATAACACCCTGAGAGTAGAGAGAGAGGAGGGAGTAGTATAATACCCTGAGAGGAGGGAGAGGGGAGGGAGTAGTATAATACCCTGAGAGTAGAGAGAGAGGAGGGAGTAGTATAACACCCTGAGAGGAGAGAGAGAGGAGGGAGTAGTATAATACCCTGAGAGGAGAGAGAGAGGAGGGAGTAGTATAATACCCTGAGAGGAGAGAGAGAGGAGGGAGTAGTATAATACCCTGAGAGGAGAGAGAGAGGAGGGAGTAGTATAATACCCTGAGAGGAGAGAGAGAGGAGGGAGTAGTATAATACCCTGAGAGTAGAGAGAGAGGAGGGAGTAGTATAATACCCTGAGAGGAGAGAGAGAGGAGGGAGTAGTATAATACCCTGAGAGGAGAGAGAGAGGAGGGAGTAGTATAATACCCTGAGAGGAGAGAGAGAGGAGGGAGTAGTATAATACCCTGAGAGTAGAGAGAGAGGAGGGAGTAGTATAATACCCTGAGAGTAGAGAGAGAGGAGGGAGTAGTATAATACCCTGAGAGTAGAGAGAGAGGAGGGAGTAGTATAATACCCTGAGAGGAGAGAGAGAGGAGGGAGTAGTATAATACCCTGAGAGTAGAGAGAGAGGAGGGAGTAGTATAACACCCTGAGAGGAGAGAGAGAGGAGGGAGTAGTATAATACCCTGAGAGGAGAGAGAGAGGAGGGAGTAGTATAATACCCTGAGAGGAGAGAGAGAGGAGGGAGTAGTATAACACCCTGAGAGCAGAGAGAGAGGAGGGAGTAGTATAACACCCTGAGAGGAGAGAGAGAGGAGGGAGTAGTATAACACCCTGAGAGTAGAGAGAGAGGAGGGAGTAGTATAACACCCTGAGAGAGAGAGAGAGGAGGGAGTAGTATAATACCCTGAGAGAAGAGAGAGAGGAGGGAGTAGTATAATACCCTGAGAGAGAGAGAGGGGAGGGAGTAGTATAACACCCTGAGAGGAGAGAGAGAGAGGAGGGAGTAGTATAATACCCTGAGAGGAGAGAGAGAGGAGGGAGTAGTATAATACCCTGAGAGGAGAGAGAGAGGAGGGAGTAGTATAATACCCTGAGAGGAGAGAGAGAGGAGGGAGTAGTATAATACCCTGAGAGTAGAGAGAGAGGAGGGAGTAGTATAATACCCTGAGAGGAGAGAGAGAGGAGGGAGTAGTATAACACCCTGAGAGGAGAGAGAGAGGAGGGAGTAGTATAATACCCGGAGAGAGAGAGAGAGGAGGGAGTAGTATAATACCCTGAGAGGAGAGAGAGAGGAGGGAGTAGTATAATACCCTGAGAGGAGAGAGAGGGTAGAGAGTAGTATAATACCCTGAGAGGAGAGCGAAGGGAGGGAGTAGTATAACACCCTGAGAGTAGAGAGAGAGGAGGGAGTAGTATAATACCCTGAGAGTAGAGAGAGGGGAGGGAGTAGTATAATACCCTGAGAGGAGAGAGAGAGGAGGGAGTAGTATAATATCCTGAGAGTAGAGAGAGAGGAGGGAGTAGTATAACACCCTGAGAGTAGAGAGAGAGGAGGGAGTAGTATAATACCCTGAGAGGAGAGAGAGAGGAGGGAGTAGTATAACACCCTGAGAGGAGAGAGAGAGAGGAGGGAGTAGTATAACACCCTGAGAGGAGAGAGAGAGGAGGGAGTAGAATAACACCCTGAGAGTAGAGAGAGAGGAGGGAGTAGTATAATACCCTGAGAGGAGAGAGAGAGGAGGGAGTAGTATAATACCCTGAGAGGAGAGAGAGAGGAGGGAGTAGTATAACACCCTGAGAGTAGAGAGAGAGGAGGGAAGTAGTATAATACCCTGAGAGTAGAGAGAGAGGAGGGAGTAGTATAATACCCTGAGAGGAGAGAGAGAGGAGGGAGTAGTATAATACCCTGAGAGGAGAGAGAGAGGAGGGAGTAGTATAATACCCTGAGAGGAGAGAGAGAGGAGGGAGTAGTATAATACCCTGAGAGTAGAGAGAGAGAGGAGGGAGTAGTATAATACCCTGAGAGTAGAGAGAGAGGAGGGAGTAGTATAACACCCTGAGAGGAGAGAGAGAGGAGGGAGTAGTATAACACCCTGAGAGGAGAGAGAGAGGAGGGAGTAGTATAATACCCTGAGAGGAGAGAGAGAGGAGGGAGTAGTATAATACCCTGAGAGGAGAGAGAGAGGAGGGAGTAGTATAACACCCTGAGAGGAGAGAGAGAGGAGGGAGTAGTATAATACCCTGAGAGTAGAGAGAGAGGAGGGAGTAGTATAATACCCTGAGAGGAGAGAGAGAGGAGGGAGTAGTATAACACCCTGAGAGGAGAGAGAGAGGAGGGAGTAGTATAATACCCTGAGAGGAGAGAGAGAGGAGGGAGTAGTATAATACCCTGAGAGGAGAGAGAGAGGAGGGAGAAGTATAACACCCTGAGAGGAGAGAGAGAGGAGGGAGTAGTATAATACCCTGAGAGTAGAGAGAGAGGAGGGAGTAGCATAATACCCTGAGAGTAGAGAGAGAGGAGGGAGTAGTATAATACCCTGAGAGTAGAGAGAGAGGAGGGAGTAGTATAATACCCTGAGAGGAGAGAGAGAGGAGGGAGTAGTATAATACCCTGAGAGGAGAGAGAGAGGAGGGAGTAGTATAACACCCTGAGAGGAGAGAGAGAGGAGGGAGTAGTATAATACCCTGAGAGAGAGAGAGAGGAGGGAGTAGTATAACACCCAGAGAGGAGAGAGAGAGGAGGGAGTAGTATAATACCCTGAGAGTAGAGAGAGAGAGGAGGGAGTAGTATAATACCCTGAGAGGAGAGAGAGAGGAGGGAGTAGTATAATACCCTGAGAGGAGAGAGAGAGGAGGGAGTAGTATAATACCCTGAGAGGAGAGAGAGAGGAGGGAGTAGTATAACACCCTGAGAGTAGAGAGAGAGGAGGGAGTAGTATAATACCCTGAGAGGAGAGAGAGAGAGGAGGGAGTAGTATAATACCCTGAGAGGAGAGAGAGAGGAGGGAGTAGTATAATACCCTGAGAGGAGAGAGAGAGGAGGGAGTAGTATAACACCCTGAGAGGAGAGAGAGAGGAGGGAGTAGTATAACACCCTGAGAGGAGAGAGAGAGGAGGGAGTAGTATAATACCCTGAGAGTAGAGAGAGAGGAGGGAGTAGTATAATACCCTGAGAGTAGAGAGAGAGGAGGGAGTAGTATAATACCCTGAGAGGAGAGAGAGAGGAGGGAGTAGTATAACACCCTGAGAGGAGAGAGAGAGGAGGGAGTAGTATAATACCCTGAGAGTAGAGAGAGAGGAGGGAGTAGTATAATACCCTGAGAGGAGAGAGAGAGGAGGGAGTAGTATAACACCCTGAGAGGAGAGAGAGAGGAGGGAGTAGTATAACACCCTGAGAGGAGAGAGAGAGGAGGGAGTAGTATAATACCCTGAGAGGAGAGAGAGAGGAGGGAGTAGTATAACACCCTGAGAGGAGAGAGAGAGGAGGGAGTAGTATAACACCCTGAGAGGAGAGAGAGAGGAGGGAGTAGTATAACACCCTGAGAGTGAGAGAGAGAGGAGGAAGTAGTATAATACCCTGAGAGTAGAGAGAGAGGGAGAGAGCAGTATAATACCCTGAGAGGAGAGAGAGGGAGGGAGTAGATAATACCCTGAGAGTAGAGAGAGAGGAGGGAGAAGTATAATACCCTGAGAGGAGAGAGAGAGGAGGGAGTAGTATAACACCCTGAGAGGAGAGAGAGAGAGGAGGGAGTAGTATAACACCCTGAGAGTAGAGAGAGAGGAGGGAGTAGTATAACACCCTGAGAGTAGAGAGAGAGGAGGGAGTAGTATAACACCCTGAGAGGAGAGAGAGAGGAGGGAGTAGTATAATACCCTGAGAGTAGAGAGAGAGGAGGGAGTAGTATAATACCCTGAGAGGAGAGAGAGAGGAGGGAGTAGTATAATACCCTGAGAGTAGAGAGAGAGGAGGGAGTAGTATAATACCCTGAGAGGAGAGAGAGAGGAGGGAGTAGTATAACAACCTGAGAGTAGAGAGGAGAGGAGGGAGTAGTATAATACCCTGAGAGGAGAGAGAGAGGAGGGAGTAGTATAATACCCTGAGAGTAGAGAGAGAGGAGGGAGTAGTATAAAACCCTGAGAGTAGAGAGAGAGGAGGGAGTAGTATAAAACCCTGAGAGGAGAGAGAGAGGAGGGAGTAGTATAATACCCTGAGAGTAGAGAGAGAGGAGGGAGTAGTATAACACCCTGAGAGGAGAGAGAGAGGAGAGAGTAGTATAACACCCTGAGAGTAGAGAGAGAGGAGGGAGTAGTATAATACCCTGAGAGTAGAGAGAGAGGAGGGAGTAGTATAATACCCTGAGAGGAGAGAGAGAGGAGGGAGTAGTATAATACCCTGAGAGTAGAGAGAGAGGAGGGAGTAGTATAATACCCTGAGAGTAGAGAGAGAGGAGGGAGTAGTATAATACCCTGAGAGCAGAGAGAGAGGAGGGAGTAGTATAATACCCTGAGAGTAGAGAGAGAGGAGGGAGTAGTATAATACCCTGAGAGTAGAGAGAGAGAGGAGGAAGTAGTAGAATACCCTGAGAGGAGAGAGAGAGGAGGAAGTAGTATAATACCCTGAGAGGAGAGAGAGAGGAGGGAGTAGTATAATACCCTGAGAGGAGAGAGAGAGGAGGGAGTAGGATAATACCCTGAGAGCAGAGAGAGAGGAGGGAGTAGTATAATACCCAGAGAGTAGAGAGAGAGGAGGAAGTAGTATAATACCCTGAGAGGAGGGAGAGGGGAGAGAGTAGTATAATTCCCTGAGAGGAGAGAGAGAGGAGGGAGTAGTATAATATCCTGAGAGGAGAGAGAGAGGAGGGAGTAGTATAATACCCTGAGAGGAGAGAGAGAGGAGGGAGTAGTATAATAACCTGAGAGGAGAGAGAGAGGAGGGAGTAGTATAATACTCTGAGAGAAGAGAGAGAGGAGGGAGTAGTATAATAACCTGAGAGGAGAGAGAGAAGAAGGAGTAGTATAATATCCTGAGAGTAGAGAGAGAGGAGGGAGTAGTACAATACCCTGAGAATAGAGACAGAGAGGCCGGAGTAGTATAATACCCTGAGAGAGAGAGAGAGGAGGGAGAGTAGTATAATACCCTGAGAGGAGAGAGAGAGGAGGGAGTAGTATAATACCCTGAGAGGAGAGAGAGAGGAGGGAGTAGTATAATACCCTGAGAGCAGAGAGAGAGGAGGGAGTAGTATAATATCCTGAGAGTAGAGAGAGAGGAGGGAGTAGCAAACAACCTGAGAGGAGGGAGTAGTATAAAACCCTGAGAGGAGAGAGAGAGGAGGGAGTAGTATAATATCCTGAGAGGAGAGAGAGAGGAGGGAGTAGTATAACACCCTGAGGAGAGGAGGGAGAGAATAAAACCCTGAGAGGAGAGAGAGAGGAGGGAGTAGTATAATACCCTGAGAGGAGGGAGAGAGGAGGGAGTAGTATAATACTCTGAGAGCAGAGAGAGAGGAGGGAGTAGTATAATACCCTGAGAGGAGGGAGAGAGGAGGGAGTAGTATAATACCCTGAGAGGGAGAGAGGAGTAGTATAACACCCTGAGAGTAGAGAGAGAGGAGGGAGTAGTATAATACCCTGAGAGTAGAGAGAGAGGAGGGAGTAGTATAATACCCTGAGAGGAAGAGGAGAGAGAGAGGAGGGAGTAGTATAACATCCTGAGAGTAGAGAGAGAGGAGGGAGTAGTATAATACCTGAGAGAAAAACCCGAGAGGAGAGAGAGAGGAGGGAGTAGTATAACACCCTGAGAGTAGAGAGAGAGGAGGGAGTAGTATAACACCCTGAGAGGAGAGAGAGAGGAGGGAGTAGTATAATACCCTGAGAGGAGAGAGAGAGGGAGAGAGTAGTATAACACCCTGAGAGTAGAGAGAGAGGAGGGAGTAGCATAATACCCTGAGAGGAGAGAGAGAGGAGGGAGTAGTATAACACCCTGAGAGCAGAGAGAGAGGAGGGAGTAGTATAACAACCTGAGAGTAGAGAGAAGAGGAGGAAGTAGTAGAATACCCTGAGAGTGAGAGAGAGAGGAGGAAGTAGTATAATACCCTGAGAGAGAGAGAGAGGAGAGAGTAGTATAACACCCGAGAGGAGGAGAGAACAAACCCGAGAGGAGAGAGAGAGGAGGGAGTAGTATAACACCCTGAGAGTAGAGAGAGAGGAGGGAGTAGTATAACACCCTGAGAGGAGAGAGAGAGGAGGGAGTAGTATAACACCCTGAGAGGAGAGAGAGGAGGGAGTAGTATAACACCCTGAGAGTAGAGAGAGAGGGAGGGAGTAGTATAACACCCTGAGAGTAGAGAGAGAGGAGGGAGTAGTATAATACCCTGAGAGGAGAGAGAGAGGAGGGAGTAGTATAATACCCTGAGAGTAGAGAGAGAGAGGAGGGAGTAGTATAATACCCTGAGAGTAGAGAGAGAGGAGGGAGTAGTATAATAACCTGAGAGGAGAGAGAGAGGAGGGAGTAGTATAATACCCTGAGAGTAGAGAGAGAGGAGGGAGTAGTATAATACCCTGAGAGTAGAGAGAGAGGAGGGAGTAGTATAATACCCTGAGAGTAGAGAGAGAGGAGGGAGTAGTATAATACCCTGAGAGTAGAGAGAGAGGAGGGAGTAGTATAAACCCTGAGAGAGAGAGAGAGAGGAGGGAGTAGTATAATACCCTGAGAGTAGAGAGAGAGAGGGGAAGTAGTATAATACCCGAGAGTAGAGAGAGAGGGTAGGGAGTAGTATAATACCCTGAGAGTAGAGAGAGAGGAGGGAGTAGTATAATACCCTGAGAGTAGAGAGAGAGGAGGGAGTAGTATAATACCCTGAGATGAGGGAGAGGGGAGAGAGTAGCATAATACCCTGAGAGTAGAGAGAGAGGAGGGAGTAGTATAATACCCTGAGAGTAGAGAGAGAGGAGGGAGTAGTATAATACCCTGAGAGTAGAGAGAGAGAGGAGGAAGTAGTAGAATACCCTGAGAGTTGAGAGAGAGAGGAGGAAGTAGTATAATACCCTGAGAGGAGAGAGAGAGGAGGGATTAGTATAATACCCTGAGAGGAGAGAGAGAGGAGGGAGTAGGATAATACCCTGAGAGGAGAGAGAGAGGAGGGAGTAGGATAATACCCTGAGAGGAGAGAGAGAGAGAGGAGGGAGTAGTATAATACCCTGAGAGCAGAGAGAGAGGAGGGAGTAGTATAATACCCAGAGAGTAGAGAGAGAGGAGGAAGTAGTATAATACCCTGAGAGGAGGGAGAGGGGAGAGAGTAGTATAATTCCCTGAGAGGAGGGAGAGAGGAGGGAGTGGTATAATACCCTGAGAGCAGAGAGAGAGGAGGAAATAGTATAATACCCTGAGAGTAGAGAGAGAGTTGAGGAAGTAGTCTAATACCCTGAGAGGCGAGAGAGAGGAGGGAGTAGTATAATACCCTGAGAGTAGAGAGAGAGGAGGGAGTAGTATAATACCCTGAGAGCAGAGAGAGAGGAGGGAGTAGTATAATACCCTGAGAGGAGAGAGAGGGTAGAGAGTAGTATAATACCCTAAGAGTAGAGAGAGAGGAGGGAGTAGTATAATACCCTGAGAGTAGAGAGAGAGGAGGGAGTAGTATAATACCCTGAGAGGAGAGAGAGGAGGAAGTAGTATAATACCCTGAGAGTAGAGAGAGGAGGGAGTAGTATAATACCCTGAGAGTAGAGAGAGAGAGGAGGGAGTAGTATAATACCCTGAGAGTAGAGCGAGAGAGAGGAGGGAGTAGTATAATACCCTGAGAGTAGAGAGAGAGGAGGGAGTAGTATAATAACCTGAGAGTAGAGAGAGAGGAGGGAGTAGTATAATACCCTGAGAGTAGAGAGAGAGGAGGGAGTAGTATAATACCCTGAGAGGAGAGAGAGAGGAGGGAGTAGTATAATAACCTGAGAGTAGAGAGAGAGGAGGGAGTAGTATAATACCCTGAGAGTAGAGAGAGAGGAGGGAGTAGTATAATAACCTGAGAGGAGAGAGAGAGGAGGGAGTAGTAGAATACCCTGAGAGTTGAGAGAGAGAGGAGGGAGTAGTATAATACCCTGAGAGGAGAGAGAGAGGAGGGAGTAGTATAATACCCTGAGAGGACGAGAGAGGAGGGAGTAGTATAATACCCTGAGAGGAGAGAGAGAGGAGGGAGTAGTATAATACCCTGAGAGAGAGAGAGAGAGAGGAGGGAGTAGTATAATACCCTGAGAGAAGAGAGAGAGGAGGGAGTAGTATAATACCCTGAGAGTAGAGAGAGAGGAGGAAGTAGTATAACACCCTGAGAGGAGAGAGAGAGGAGAGAGTAGTATAATACCCTGAGAGGAGAGAGAGAGGAGGGAGTAGTATAACACCCTGAGAGTAGAGAGAGAGGAGGAAGCAGTATAATACCCTGAGAGTAGAGAGAGAGGAGGGAAGTAGTATAATACCCTGAGAGGAGAGAGAGAGGAGGGAGTAGTATAATACCCTGAGAGTAGAGAGAGAGGAGGGAGTAGCATAATACCCTGAGAGCAGAGAGAGAGGAGGGAGTAGTATAATACCCTGAGAGGAGAGAGAGGGTAGAGAGTAGTATAATACCCTAAGAGTAGAGAGAGAGGAGGGAGTAGTATAATACCCTGAGAGTAGAGAGAGAGGAGGGAGTAGTATAATACCCTGAGAGGAGAGAGAGGAGGAAGTAGTATAATACCCTGAGAGTAGAGAGAGAGGAGGGAGTAGTATAATACCCTGAGAGTAGAGCGAGAGAGAGGAGGGAGTAGTATAATACCCTGAGAGTAGAGCGAGAGAGAGGAGGGAGTAGTATAACACCCTGAGAGTAGAGAGAGAGAGGAGGGAGTAGTATAATACCCTGAGAGTAGAGCGAGAGAGAGGAGGGAGTAGTATAATACCCTGAGAGTAGAGAGAGAGGAGGGAGTAGTATAATACCCTGAGAGTAGAGAGAGAGGAGGGAGTAGTATAACACCCTGAGAGTAGAGAGAGAGGAGGGAGTAGTATAATACCCTGAGAGTAGAGAGAGAGGAGGGAGTAGTATAATAACCTGAGAGTAGAGAGAGAGAGGAGGGAGTAGTATAATACCCTGAGAGTAGAGAGAGAGGAGGAAGTAGTATAATACCCTGAGAGTAGAGAGAGAGGAGGGAGTAGTATAATACCCTGAGAGTAGAGAGAGAGGAGGGAGTAGTATAAAACCCTGAGAGGAGAGAGAGAGAGGAGGGAGTAGTATAATACCCTGAGAGGAGAGAGAGAGGAGGGAGTAGTATAATACCCTGAGAGGAGAGAGAGAGGAGAGAGTAGTATAATACCCTGAGAGTAGAGAGAGAGGAGGGAGTAGTATAATACCCTGAGAGCAGAGAGAGAGGAGGGAGTAGTATAATACCCTGAGAGTAGAGAAAGAGGAGGGAGTAGTATAATAACCTGAGAGTATAGAGAGACAAGGGATTAGTATAATACCCTGAGAGTAGAGAGAGAGAGGAGGAAGTAGTAGAATACCCTGAGAGTTGAGAGAGAGAGGAGGAAGTAGTATAATACCCTGAGAGGAGAGAGAGAGGAGGGATTAGTATAATACCCTGAGAGGAGAGAGAGAGGAGGGAGTAGGATAATACCCTGAGAGGAGAGAGAGAGGAGGGAGTAGGATAATACCCTGAGAGGAGAGAGAGAGGAGGGAGTAGTATAATACCCTGAGAGCAGAGAGAGAGGAGGGAGTAGTATAATACCCAGAGAGTAGAGAGAGAGGAGTAAGTAGTATAATACCGTGACAGGAGGGAGAGGGGAGAGAGTAGTATAACCTGAGAGGAGAGAGAGAGGAGGGAGTGTATAATACACTGAGAGGAGAGAGAGAGGGGAGGGATTAGTATAATACTCTGAGGAGAGAGAGAGGAGGAACAGTACAAACCTGAGAATAGAGACAGAGAGGGGAGTAGTATAACACCCTGAGAGAGAGAGGAGAGGGGAGAGAGTAGTATAATACCCTGAGAGGAGAGAGAGAGGAGGGAGTAGTATAATACCCTGAGAGGAGAGAGAGAGGGAGGGAGTAGTATAATACCCTGAGAGTAGAGAGAGAGGAGGGAGTAGTATAATATCCTGAGAGTAGAGAGAGAGGAGGGAGTAGTATAATATCCTGAGAGGAGGGAGTAGTATAAAACCCTGAGAGGAGAGAGAGAGAGGAGGGAGTAGTATAACATCCTGAGAGTAGAGAGAGAGGAGGGAGAAGTATAAATCCGGAGAGGAGGGAGTAGTATCAAACCCTGAGAGGAGAGAGAGAGGAGGGAGTAGTATAACACCCTGAGAGTAGAGAGAGAGGAGGGAGTAGTATAACACCCTGAGAGCAGAGAGAGAGGAGGAAATAGTATAACACCCTTAGAGGAGAGAGAGGGTAGAGAGTAGTATAACACCCTGAGAGTAGAGAGAGAGTTGAGGAAGTAGCATAATACCCTGAGAGTAAGAGAGAGGAGGGAGAGTATAACACCCGAGAGTAGAGAGAGAGGAGGGAGTAGTATAATACCCTGAGAGTATAGAGAGACAAGGGATTAGTATAATACCCTGAGAGTAGAGAGAGAGAGGAGGAAGTAGTAGAATACCCTGAGAGTTGAGAGAGAGAGGAGGAAGTAGTATAATACCCTGAGAGGAGAGAGAGAGGAGGGATTAGTATAATACCCTGAGAGGAGAGAGAGAGGAGGGAGTAGGATAATACCCTGAGAGGAGAGAGAGAGAGGAGGGAGTAGGATAATACCCTGAGAGGAGAGAGAGAGGAGAGAGTAGTATAATACCCTGACAGCAGAGAGAGAGGAGGGAGTAGTATAATACCAAGAGAGTAGAGAGAGAGGAGTAAGTAGTATAATACCGTGTCAGGAGGGAGAGGGGAGAGAGTAGTATAATTCCCTGAGAGGAGAGAGAGAGGAGGGAGTGGTATAATATCCTGAGATGAGAGAGAGAGGGGAGGGATTAGTATAATACTCTGAGTAGAGAGAGAGGAGGAAGTAGTACAATACCCTGAGAATAGAGACAGAGAGGCCGGAGTAGTATAATACCCTGAGAGAGAGAGGAGAGGGGAGAGAGTAGTATAATACCCTGAGAGGAGAGAGAGAGGGGAGGGATTAGTATAATACCCTGAGAGTTGAGAGAGAGGAGGGAGTAGTATAATATCCTGAGAGTAGAGAGAGAGGAGGGAGTAGTATAATATCCTGAGAGGAGGGAGTAGTATAAAACCCTGAGAGGAGAGAGAGAGGAGGGAGTAGTATAATATCCTGAGAGTAGAGAGAGAGGAGGGAGTAGTATAATATCCTGAGAGGAGGGAGTAGTATCAAACCCTGAGAGGAGAGAGAGAGGAGGGAGTAGTATAATACCCTGAGAGTAGAGAGAGAGGAGGGAGTAGTATAATACCCTGAGAGAGAGAGGAGAGGGGAGAGAGTAGTATAATACCCTGAGAGGAGAGAGAGAGGGGAGGGAGTAGTATAATACCCTGAGAGTTGAGAGAGAGGAGGGAGTAGTATAATATCCTGAGAGTAGAGAGAGAGGAGGGAGTAGTATAATATCCTGAGAGGAGGGAGTAGTATAAAACCCTGAGAGGAGAGAGAGAGGAGGGAGTAGTATAACACCCTGAGAGTAGAGAGAGAGGAGGGAGTAGTATAATACCTAGAGAGGAGAGTATAAACCTGAGAGGAGAGAGAGAGGAGGGAGTAGTATAATACCCTGAGAGTAGAGAGAGAGGAGGGAGTAGTATAATACCCTGAGAGCAGAGAGAGAGGAGGAGGAGTATAACACCCTGAGAGGGGAGAGAGTAGTATAATACCCTGAGAGTAGAGAGAGAGTTGAGGAAGTAGCATAATACCCTGAGAGTAGAGAGAGAGGAGGGAGTAGTATAATACCCTGAGAGCAGAGAGAGAGGAGGGAGTAGTATAATACCCTGAGAGTAGAGAGAGAGGAGGAAATAGTACGAGAGGGTAGAGAGTAGTATAACACCCTGAGAGTAGAGAGAGAGGAGGAAGTAGTATAATACCCTGAGAGTAGAGAGAGAGGAGGGAGTAGTATAATACCCTGAGAGTAGAGAGAGAGGAGGGAGTAGTATAATACCCTGAGAGTAGAGAGAGAGAGGAGGAAGTAGTAGAATACCCTGAGAGTTGAGAGAGAGAGGAGGAAGTAGTATAATACCCTGAGAGGAGAGAGAGGGTAGAGAGTAGTATAATACCCTGAGAGGAGAGAGAGGGTAGAGAGTAGTATAATACCCTGAGAGGAGGGAGTAGTATCAAACCCTGAGAGGAGAGAGAGAGGAGGGAGTAGTATAATACCCTGAGAGTAGAGAGAGAGGAGGGAGTAGTATAATACCCTGAGAGTAGAGAGAGAGGAGGGAGTAGTATAATACCCTGAGAGTAGAGAGAGAGGAGGGAGTAGTATAATACCCTGAGAGGAGAGAGAGGAGGAAGTAGTATAATATCCTGAGAGTAGAAAGAGGAGGGAGTAGTATAATACCCTGAGAGTAGAGCGAGAGAGAGGAGGGAGTAGTATAACACCCTGAGAGTAGAGCGAGAGAGAGGAGGGAGTAGTATAATACCCTGAGAGTAGAGAAAGAGGAGGGAGTTGTATAATAACCTGAGACTATAGAGAGAGGAGGGAGTAGTATAATACCCTGAGAGTATAGAGAGACAAGGGATTAGTATAATACCATGAGAGTAGAGAGAGAGGAGGGAGTAGTATAATAACCTGAGAGTAGAGAGTGAGAGGAGGGAGTAGTATATTACCCTGAGAGTAGAGAGAGAGGAGGAAGTAGTATAATACCCTGAGAGTAGAGAGAGAGGAGGGAGTAGTATAATATCCTGAGAGTAGAGAGAGTGGAGGGAGTAGTATAAAACCCTGAGAGGAGAGAGAGAGGAGGGAGTAGTATAATACCCTGAGAGTAGAGAGAGAGGAGGAAGTAGTATAATACCCTGAGAGGAGAGAGAGGGTAGAGAGTAGTATAATACCCTGAGAGTAGAGAGAGAGGAGGGAGTAGTATAATACCCTGAGAGTAGAGAGAGAGGAGGGAGTAGTATAATACCCTGAGATGAGGGAGAGGGGAGAGAGTAGCAAACACCTGAGAGTAGAGAGAGAGGAGGGAGTAGTATAACACCTGAGAGCAGAGAGAGAGGAGGGAGTAGTATAATACCCTGAGAGTAGAGAAAGAGGAGGGAGTAGTATAATAACCTGAGAGTATAGAGAGACAAGGGATTAGTATAATACCCTGAGAGTAGAGAGAGAGAGGAGGAAGTAGTAGAATACCCTGAGAGTTGAGAGAGAGAGGAGGAAGTAGTAAAATACCCTGAGAGGAGAGAGAGAGGAGGGATTAGTATAATAACCTGAGAGGAGAGAGAGAGGAGGGAGTAGGATAATACCCTGAGAGGAGAGAGAGAGGAGGGAGTAGGATAATACCCTGAGAGGAGAGAGAGAGAGAGGAGGGAGTAGTATAATACCCTGAGAGCAGAGAGAGAGGAGGGAGTAGTATAATACCCAGAGAGCAGAGAGAGAGGAGGAAGTAGTATAATACCCTGAGAGGGGGGAGAGGGGAGAGAGTAGTATAATTCCCTGAGAGGAGAGAGAGAGGAGGGAGTGGTATAATATCCTGAGATGAGAGAGAGAGGGGAGGGATTAGTATAATACTCTGAGTAGAGAGAGAGGAGGGAGTAGTATAATAACCTGAGAGGAGAGAGAGAAGAAGGAGTAGTATAATATCCTGAGAGTAGAGAGAGAGGAGGGAGTAGTATAATACCCTGAGAGTAGAGAGAGAGGAGGGAGTAGTACAATACCCTGAGAATAGAGACAGAGAGGCCGGAGTAGTATAATACCCTGAGAGAGAGAGGAGAGGGGAGAGAGTAGTATAATACCCTGAGAGGAGAGAGAGAGGAGGGAGTAGTATAATACCCTGAGAGGAGAGAGAGAGGGAGGGAGTAGTATAATACCCTGAGAGAAGAGAGAGAGGAGAGAGTAGTATAATATCCTGAGAGTAGAGAGAGGGGAGTGGAGAGGAGGGAGAAGTATAAAACCCTGAGAGGAGAGAGAGAGGAGGGAGTAGTATAATATCCTGAGAGTAGAGAGAGAGGAGGGAGTAGTATAATACCCTGAGAGCAGAGAGAGAGGAGGGAGTAGTATAATACCCTGAGAGGAGAGAGAGGGAGAGAGTAGTATAACACCCTGAGAGGGAGAGAGAGAGGAGGGAGTAGCATAATACCCTGAGAGCAGAGAGAGAGGAGGGAGTAGTATAATACCCTGAGAGGAGAGAGAGGGTAGAGAGTAGTATAATACCCTGAGAGTAGAGAGAGAGGAGGGAGTAGTATAATACCCTGAGAGTAGAGAGAGAGGAGGGAGTAGTATAATACCCTGAGAGGAGAGAGAGGAGGAAGTAGTATAATACCCTGAGAGTAGAAAGAGGAGGGAGTAGTATAATACCCTGAGAGTAGAGCGAGAGAGAGGAGGGAGTAGTATAATACCCTGAGAGTAGAGCGAGAGAGAGGAGGGAGTAGTATAATACCCTGAGAGTAGAGAAAGAGGAGGGAGTTGTATAACAACCTGAGAGGAGAGAGAGAGGAGGGAGAAGTATAATAACCTGAGAGTAGAGAGAGAGAGGAGGGAGTAGTATAATACCCTGAGAGTAGAGAGAGAGGAGGGAGTAGTATAATACCCTGAGAGTAGAGAGAGAGGAGGGAGTAGTATAATACCCTGAGAGTAGAGAGAGAGGAGGGAGTAGTATAAAACCCTGAGAGGAGAGAGAGAGGAGGGAGTAGTATAATACCCTGAGAGTAGAGAGAGAGGAGGAAGTAGTATAATACCCTGAGAGGAGAGAGAGGGTAGAGAGTAGTATAATACCCTGAGAGTAGAGAGAGAGGAGGGAGTAGTATAATACCCTGAGAGTAGAGAGAGAGGAGGGAGTAGTATAATACCCTGAGAGGAGAGAGAGGGGAGAGAGTAGCATAATACCCTGAGAGTAGAGAGAGAGGAGGGAGTAGTATAATACTCTGAGAGCAGAGAGAGAGGAGGGAGTAGTATAATACCCTGAGAGTAGAGAAGAGAGGAGGGAGTAGTATAATAACCTGAGAGTATAGAGAGACAAGGGATTAGTATAATACCCTGAGAGTAGAGAGAGAGAGGAGGAAGTAGTAGAATACCCTGAGAGTTGAGAGAGAGAGGAGGAAGTAGTATAATACCCTGAGAGGAGAGAGAGAGGAGGGATTAGTATAATAACCTGAGAGGAGAGAGAGAGGAGGGAGTAGGATAATACCCTGAGAGGAGAGAGAGAGGAGGGAGTAGGATAATACCCTGAGAGGAGAGAGAGAGAGAGGAGGGAGTAGTATAATACCCTGAGAGCAGAGAGAGAGGAGGGAGTAGTATAATACCCAGAGAGTAGAGAGAGAGGAGGAAGTAGTATAATACCCTGAGAGGAGAGAGGGGAGAGAGTAGTATAACCCCTGAGAGGAGAGAGAGAGGAGGGAGTAGTATAATATCCTGAGAGGAGAGAGAGAGGGGAGGGATTAGTATAACACCTGAGAGTAGAGAGAGAGGAGGGAGTAGTATAATAACCTGAGAGGAGAGAGAGAGGAGGGAGTAGTATAATAACCTGAGAGGAGAGAGAGAAGAGGGAGTAGTATAATACCCTGAGAGTAGAGAGAGAGGAGGGAGTAGTATAATACCCTGAGAGGAGAGAGAGAGGGGAGGGATTAGTATAATACCCTGAGAGTAGAGAGAGAGGAGGGAGTAGTATAATACCCTGAGAGTAGAGAGAGGAGGGAGTAGTAAATATCCTGAGAGGAGGGAGAAGTATAAAACCCTGAGAGGAGAGAGAGAGAGGAGGGAGTAGTATAATATCCTGAGAGTAGAGAGAGAAGAGGGAGTAGTATAACATCCGAGAGGAGGGAGTAGAATCAAACCCTGAGAGGAGAGAGAGAGGAGGGAGTAGTATAATAACCTGAGAGTAGAGAGAGAGGAGGGAGTAGTATAATACCCTGAGAGCAGAGAGAGAGGAGGGAAGTATAATACCCTGAGAGGAGAGAGAGGGGAGAGAGTAGTATAATTCCCTGAGAGTAGAGAGAGAGAGGAGGAAGTAGTATAATACCCTGAGAGGAGAGAGAGAGGAGGGAGTAGTATAATACCCTGAGAGGAGAGAGAGAGGAGGGAGTAGTATAATACCCTGAGAGCAGAGAGAGAGGAGGGAGTAGTATAACACCCTGAGAGGAGAGAGAGAGGAGGGAGAAGGATAATACCCCGAGAGTAGAGAGAGAGGAGGGAGTAGTATAATACCCTGAGAGGAGAGAGAGAGGAGGGAGTAGTATAATACCCTGAGAGTAGAGAGAGAGGAGGGAGTAGTATAATACCCTGAGAGTAGAGAGAGAGGAGGGAGTAGTATAATACCCTGAGAGGAGAGAGAGAGGAGGAAGTAGTATAATACCCTGAGAGTAGAAAGAGGAGGGAGTAGTATAACACCCTGAGAGTAGAGAGAGAGAGGAGGGAGTAGTATAATACCCTGAGCAGAGAGAGAGAGAGGAGGGAGTAGTATAATACCCTGAGAGTAGAGAGAGAGGAGGGAGTAGTATAATAACCTGAGAGTAGAGAGAGAGGAGGGAGTAGTATAATAACCTGAGAGTAGAGAGTGAGAGGAGGGAGTAGTATAATACCCTGAGAGTAGAGAGAGAGGAGGAAGTAGTATATTACCCTGAGAGTAGAGAGAGAGGAGGGAGTAGTATAATATCCTGAGAGTAGAGAGAGTGGAGGGAGTAGTATAAAACCCTGAGAGGAGAAAGAGAGGAGGGAGTAGTATAATACCCTGAGAGTAGAGAGAGAGAGGAGGGAGTAGTATAATACCCTGAGAGTAGAGAGAGAGGAGGAAGTAGTATAATACCCTGAGAGGAGAGAGAGGGTAGAGAGTAGTATAATACCCTGAGAGTAGAGAGAGAGGAGGGAGTAGTATAATACCCTGAGAGTAGAGAGAGAGAGGAGGAAGTAGTAGAATACCCTGAGAGGAGAGAGAGGGTAGAGAGTAGTATAATACCCTGAGAGGAGAGCGAAGGGAGGGAGTAGTATAATACTCTGAGAGCAGAGAGAGAGGAGGGAGTAGTATAATATCCTGAGAGTAGAGAGAGTGGAGGGAGTAGTATAAAACCCTGAGAGGAGAGAGAGAGGAGGAAGTAGTATAATACCCTGAGAGTAGAGAGAGAGAGGAGGAAGTAGTAGAATACCCTGAGAGTTGAGAGAGAGAGGAGGAAGTAGTATAATACCCTGAGAGGAGAGAGAGAGGAGGGATTAGTATAATACCCTGAGAGGAGAGAGAGAGGAGGGAGTAGGATAATACCCTGAGAGGAGAGAGAGAGGAGGGAGTAGGATAATACCCTGAGAGGAGAGAGAGAGGAGGGAGTAGTATAATACCCTGAGAGCAGAGAGAGAGGAGGGAGTAGTATAATACCCAGAGAGTAGAGAGAGAGGAGGAAGTAGTATAATACCCTGAGAGGAGGGAGAGGGGAGAGAGTAGTATAATTCCCTGAGAGGAGAGAGAGAGGAGGGAGTGGTATAATATCCTGAGATGAGAGAGAGAGGGAGGGATTAGTATAATACCCTGAGAGTAGAGAGAGAGGAGGGAGTAGTATAATATCCTGAGAGGAGAGAGAGAGGAGGGAGTAGTATAATACCCTGAGAGTAGAGAGAGAGGAGGGAGTAGTATAATACCCTGAGATGAGGGAGAGGGGAGAGAGTAGCATAATACCCTGAGAGGAGAGAGAGGAGGGAGTAGTATAATACCCTGAGAGTAGAGAGAGAGGAGGGAGTAGTATAATACCCTGAGAATAGAGACAGAGAGGCCGGAGTAGTATAATACCCTGAGAGAGAGAGGAGAGGGGAGAGAGTAGTATAATACCCTGAGAGGAGAGAGAGAGGAGGGAGTAGTATAATACCCTGAGAGGAGAGAGAGAGGGGAGGGATTAGTATAATACCCTGAGAGTTGAGAGAGAGGAGGGAGTAGTATAATATCCTGAGAGTAGAGAGAGAGGAGGGAGTAGTATAATATCCTGAGAGGAGGGAGTAGTATAAAACCCTGAGAGGAGAGAGAGAGGAGGGACTAGTATAATATCCTGAGAGTAGAGAGAGAGGAGGGAGTAGTATAATATCCTGAGAGGAGGGAGTAGTATCAAACCCTGAGAGGAGAGAGAGAGGAGGGAGTAGTATAATACCCTGAGAGTAGAGAGAGAGGAGGGAGTAGTATAATACCCTGAGAGCAGAGAGAGAGGAGGAAATAGTATAATACCCTGAGAGGAGAGAGAGGGTAGAGAGTAGTATAATACCCTGAGAGTAGAGAGAGAGTGAGGAAGTAGTCTAATACCTGAGAGGAGAGAGAGAGGAGAGAGTAGTATAATACCCTGAGAGGAGAGAGAGAGGAGGGAGTAGTATAATACCCTGAGAGTAGAGAGAGAGGAGGGAGTAGTATAATACCCTGAGAGGAGGGAGAGGGGAGAGAGTAGTATAATACCCTGAGAGTAGAGAGAGAGGAGGGAGTAGGATAATACCCTGAGAGGAGAGAGAGAGGGGAGGGAGTAGTATAATACCCTGAGAGGAGAGAGAGGAGGGAGTAGTATAATATCCTGAGATGAGAGAGAGAGGGGAGGGATTAGTATAATACTCTGTGAGTAGAGAGAGAGGAGGGAGTAGTATAATAACCTGAGAGGAGAGAGAGAGGAGGGAGTAGTATAATACCCTGAGAGCAGAGAGAGAGGAGGGAGTAGTATAATACCCAGAGAGTAGAGAGAGAGGAGGAAGTAGTATAATACCGTGTCAGGAGGGAGAGGGGAGAGAGTAGTATAATTCCCTGAGAGGAGAGAGAGAGGAGGGAGTGGTATAATATCCTGAGATGAGAGAGAGAGGGGAGGGATTAGTATAATACCCTGAGAGTAGAGAGAGAGGAGGGAGTAGTATAATATCCTGAGAGTAGAGAGAGAGGAGGGAGTAGTATAACACCCTGAGAGTAGAGAGAGAGGAGGGAGTAGTATAATACCCTGGAGAGGAGGGAGAGAGGAGAGAGAAGTATAACACCCTGAGAGTAGAGAGAGAGGAGGGAGTAGTATAATACCCTGAGAGTAGAGAGAGAGGAGGGAGTAGTGTAATAACCCTGAGAGTAGAGAAAGAGGAGGGAGTAGTATAACAACCTGAGAGTAGAGAGAGAGAAGGGAGTAGTAGAATACCCTGAGAGTAGAGAGAGAGAGGAGGAAGTAGTAGAATACCCTGAGAGTTGAGAGAGAGAGGAGGAAGTAGTATAATACCCTGAGAGGAGAGAGAGAGGAGGGATTAGTACAATACCCTGAGAATAGAGACAGAGAGGACGGAGTAGTATAATACCCTGAGAGAGAGAGGAGAGGGGAGAGAGTAGTAAAACACCCTGAGAGGGAGAGAGAGAGGAGGGAGTAGTATAACACCCTGAGAGGAGAGAGAGAGGGGAGGGATTAGTATAACACCCTGAGAGTTGGAGAGAGAGGAGGGAGTAGTATAATATCCTGAGAGTAGAGAGAGAGGAGGGAGAAGTATAATATCCTGAGAGGAGGGAGTAGTATAAAACCCTGAGAGGAGAGAGAGAGGAGGGAGTAGTATAATATCCTGAGAGTAGAGAGAGAGGAGGGAGTAGTATAATATCCTGAGAGGAGGGAGTAGTATCAAACCCTGAGAGGAGAGAGAGAGGAGGGAGTAGTATAATACCCTGAGAGTAGAGAGAGAGGAGGGAGTAGTATAATACCCTGAGAGCAGAGAGAGAGGAGGAAATAGTATAATACCCTGAGAGGAGAGAGAGGGTAGAGAGTAGTATAATACCCTGAGAGTAGAGAGAGAGTTGAGGAAGTAGTCTAATACCCTGAGAGGAGAGAGAGAGGAGGGAGTAGTATAATACCCTGAGAGGAGAGAGAAGGGAGGGAGTAGTATAATACCCTGAGAGTAGAGAGAGAGGAGGAAGTAGTATAATACCCTGAGAGGAGGGAGAGGGGAGAGAGTAATATAATACCCTGAGAGTAGAGAGAGAGGAGGGAGTAGGATAATACCCTGAGAGGAGAGAGAGAGGGGAGGGAGTAGTATAATACCCTGAGAGTAGAGAGAGAGGAGGGAGTAGGATAATACCCTGAGAGGAGAGAGAGGAGGGAGTAGTATAATATCCTGAGATGAGAGAGAGAGGGGAGGGATTAGTATAATACTCTGTGAGTAGAGAGAGAGGAGGGAGTAGTATAATAACCTGAGAGGAGAGAGAGAGGAGGGAGTAGTATAAAACTCTGAGAGGAGGGAGTAGTATAATACCCTGAGAGTAGAGTGAGAGGAGGGAGTAGTATAATACCCTGAGAGTAGAGAGAGAGGAGGGAGTAGTATAATACCCTGAGAGTAGAGAGAGAGGAGGAAGTAGTATAATACCCTGAGAGGAGAGAGAGGGTAGAGAGTAGTATAATACCCTGAGAGGAGAGAGAGGGTAGAGAGTAGTATAATACCCTGAGAGGAGAGAGAGGGTAGAGAGTAGTATAATACCCTGAGAGTAGAGAGAGAGAGGAGGAAGTAGTAGAATACCCTGAGAGTTGAGAGAGAGAGGAGGAAGTAGTATAATACCCTGAGAGCAGAGAGAGAGGAGGGAGTAGTATAATACCCTGAGAGGAGAGAGAGGGTAGAGAGTAGTATAATACCCCAAGAGTAGAGAGAGGAGGGAGTAGTATAATACCCTGAGAGTAGAGAGAGAGGAGGAAGTAGTATAAGACCCGAGAGTAGAGAGAGGAGGGAGTAGTATAATACCCTGAGAGTATAGAGAGAGAGAGGAGGGAGTAGTATAATACCCTGAGAGTAGAGAAAGAGGAGGTAGTTGTATAATAACCTGAGAGTATAGAGAGAGGAGGGAGTAGTATAATACCCTGAGAGTATAGAGAGACAAGGGAGTAGTATAACACCATGAGAGTAGAGAGAGAGGAGGGAGTAGTATAACAACCTGAGAGTAGAGAGAGAGAGGAGGGAGTAGTATAACACCCTGAGAGTAGAGAGAGAGGAGGAAGTAGTATAATACCCTGAGAGTAGAGAGAGAGGAGGGAGTAGTATAATATCCTGAGAGTAGAGAGAGTGGAGGGAGTAGTATAAAACCCTGAGAGGAGAGAGAGAGGAGGGAGTAGTATAATACCCTGAGAGTAGAGAGAGAGGAGGAAGTAGTATAATACCCTGAGAGGAGAGAGAGGGTAGAGAGTAGTATAATACCCTGAGAGGAGAGAGAGGGTAGAGAGTAGTATAATACCCTGAGAGTAGAGAGAGAGAGGAGGAAGTAGTAGAATACCCTGAGAGTTGAGAGAGAGAGGAGGAAGTAGTATAATACCCTGAGAGCGAGAGAGAGAGGAGGGAGTAGTATAATACCCTGAGAGGAGAGAGAGGGTAGAGAGTAGTATAATACCCTAAGAGTAGAGAGAGAGGAGGGAGTAGTATAATACCCTGAGAGTAGAGAGAGAGGAGGAAGTAGTATAAGACCCTGAGAGTAGAGAGAGGAGGGAGTAGTATAATACCCTGAGAGTAGAGCGAGAGAGAGGAGGGAGTAGTATAATACCCTGAGAGTATAGCGAGAGAGAGGAGGGAGTAGTATAATACCCTGAGAGTATAGGGAGAGAGAGGAGGGAGTAGTATAATACCCTGAGAGTAGAGAAAGAGGAGGAAGTAGTATAATATCCTGAGAGGAGAGAGAGGGTAGAGAGTAGTATATTACCCTGAGAGTAGAGAGAGAGGAGGGAGTAGTATAATACCCTGACAGTAGAGAGAGAGGAGGGAGTAGTATAATACCCTGAGATGAGGGAGAGGGGAGAGAGTAGCATAATACCCTGAGAGTAGAGAGAGGAGGGAGTAGTATAATACCCTGAGAGCAGAGAGAGAGGAGGGAGTAGTGTAATACCCTGAGAGTAGAGAAAGAGGAGGGAGTAGTATAACACCCGAGAGTAGAGAGAGACAAGGGAGTAGTAGAATACCCTGAGAGTGAGAGAGAGAGGAGGAAGTAGTAGAATACCCTGAGAGTTGAGAGAGAGAGGAGGAAGTAGTATAATACCCTGAGAGGAGAGAGAGAGGAGGGATTAGTATAATACCCTGAGAGGAGAGAGAGAGGAGGGAGTAGGATAATACCCTGAGAGGAGAGCGAGAGGAGGGAGTAGGATAATACCCTGAGAGGAGAGAGAGAGGAGGGAGTAGTATAATACCCTGAGAGCAGAGAGAGAGGAGGGAGTAGTATAATACCCAGAGAGTAGAGAGAGAGGAGGAAGTAGTATAATACCGTGTCAGGAGGGAGAGGGGAGAGAGTAGTATAATTCCCTGAGAGGAGAGAGAGAGGAGGGAGTGGTATAATATCCTGAGATGAGAGAGAGAGGGGAGGGATTAGTATAATACTCTGAGTAGAGAGTAGAGGAGGAAGTAGTACAATACCCTGAGAATAGAGACAGAGAGGCCGGAGTAGTATAATACCCTGAGAGAGAGAGGAGAGGGGAGAGAGTAGTATAATACCCTGAGAGGAGAGAGAGAGGAGGGAGTAGTATAATACCCTGAGAGGAGAGAGAGAGGGGAGGGATTAGTATAATACCCTGAGAGTTGAGAGAGAGGAGGGAGTAGTATAATATCCTGAGAGTAGAGAGAGAGGAGGGAGTAGTATAATATCCTGAGAGGAGGGAGTAGTATAAAACCCTGAGAGGAGAGAGAGAGGAGGGAGTAGTATAATATCCTGAGAGTAGAGAGAGAGGAGGGAGTAGTATAATATCCTGAGAGGAGGGAGTAGTATCAAACCCTGAGAGGAGAGAGAGAGGAGGGAGTAGTATAATACCCTGAGAGTAGAGAGAGAGGAGGGAGTAGTATAATACCCTGAGAGTAGAGAGAGAGGAGGGAGTAGTATAATACCCTGAGAGCAGAGAGAGAGGAGGAAATAGTATAATACCCTGAGAGGAGAGAGAGAGTAGAGAGTAGTATAATACCCTGAGAGTAGAGAGAGAGTTGAGGAAGTAGTCTAATACCCTGAGAGGAGAGAGAGAGGAGGGAGTAGTATAATACCCTGAGAGGAGAGAGAAGGGAGGGAGTAGTATAACACCCTGAGAGTAGAGAGAGAGGAGGGAGTAGTATAAAACCCTGAGATTAGAGAGAGAGGAGGGAGTAGTATAATACCCTGAGAGTAGAGAGAGAGGAGGAAGTAGTATAATACCCTGAGAGGAGGGAGAGGGGAGAGAGTAATATAATACCCTGAGAGTAGAGAGAGAGGAGGGAGTAGGATAATACCCTGAGAGGAGAGAGAGAGGAGGGAGTAGTATAATACCCTGAGAGTAGAGAGAGAGGAGGGAGTAGGATAATACCCTGAGAGGAGAGAGAGAGGAGGGAGTAGTATAATATCCTGAGATGAGAGAGAGAGGGGAGGGATTAGTATAATACCCTGAGAGTAGAGAGAGAGGAGGGAGTAGTATAATAACCTGAGAGGAGAGAGAGAGGAGGGAGTAGTATAAAACTCTGAGAGGAGAGAGAGAGGAGGGAGTAGTATAATAACCTGAGAGGAGAGAGAGAAGAAGGAGTAGTATAATATCCTGAGAGTAGAGAGAGAGGAGGGAGTAGTATAATATCCTGAGAGTAGAGAGAGAGGAGGGAGTAGTATAATACCCTGAGAGGAGAGAGAGAGAGGAGGAAGTAGTATAATACCCTGAGAGGAGAGAGAGGGAGAGAGTAGTATAATACCCTGAGAGTAGAGAGAGGAGGGAGTACTATAATAACCTGAGAGGAGAGAGAGAGAGGACGGAGTAGTATAATACCCTGACAGTAGAGAAAGAGGAGGGAGTAGTATAATACCCTGAGAGTAGAGAGAGAGGAGGAAGTAGTATAATACCCTGAGAGGAGAGAGAGGGTAGAGAGTAGTATAATACCCTGAGAGTAGAGAGAGGAGGGAGTACTATAATAACCTGAGAGGAGAGAGAGAGAGGACGGAGTAGTATAATACCATGAGAGGAGAGAGAGAGGAGGGAGTAGTATAATAACCTGAGAGTAGAGAGTGAGAGGAGGGAGTAGTATATTACCCTGAGAGTAGAGAGAGAGGAGGAAGTAGTATAATACCCTGAGAGTAGAGAGAGAGGAGGGAGTAGTATAATTCCCTGAGAGTAGAGAGAGAGGAGGGAGTAGTATAATACCCGGAGAGGAGAGAGAGAGAGGAGGAAGTAGTATAATACCCTGAGAGTAGAGAGAGAGGAGGGAGTAGTATAACACCCTGAGAGTAGAGAGAGAGGAGGGAGTAGGTATAATACCCTGAGAGGAGAGAGAGAGGAGGGAGTAGTATAATATCCTGAGAGTAGAGAGAGAGGAGGGAGTAGTATAACACCCGAGAGGAGGGAGTAGTATAAAACCCTGAGAGGAGAGGGAGAGGAGGGAGTAGTATAATACCCTGAGAGGAGGGAGTAGATCAAACCCTGAGAGGAGAGAGAGAGGAGGGAGTAGTATAACACCCTGAGAGTAGAGAGAGAGAGGAGGGAGTAGTATAACACCCTGAGAGCAGAGAGAGAGGAGGAAATAGTATAATACCCTGAGAGGAGAGAGAGGGTAGAGAGTAGTATAACACCCTGAGAGTAGAGAGAGAGTTGAGGAAGTAGTCTAATACCCTGAGAGGAGAGAGAGAGGAGGGAGTAGTATAACACCCTGAGAGTAGAGAGAGAGGAGGGAGTAGCATAATACCCTGAGAGCAGAGAGAGAGGAGGGAGTAGTATAACACCCTGAGAGGAGAGAGAGAGGAGGGAGTAGTATAACACCCTGAGAGTAGAGAGAGAGGAGGGAGTAGTATAACACCGAGAGTAGAGAGAGAGGAGGAAGTAGTATAATACCCTGAGAGGAGGGAGAGGGGAGAGAGTAATATAATACCCTGAGAGTAGAGAGAGAGGAGGGAGTAGGATAACACCCTGAGAGGAGGGAGAGTATACGAGAGGAGGGAGTAATATAATACCCTGAGAGTAGAGAGAGAGGAGGGAGTAGGATAATACCCTGAGAGGAAAGAGAGAGGGAGGGAGTAGTATAATACCCTGAGAGTAGAGAGAGAGGAGGGAGAGGATAATACCCTGAGAGGAGAGAGAGAGGAGGGAGTAGTATAATAACCTGAGAGGAGAGAGAGAAGTATAAAACTCTGAGAGGAGAGAGAGAGGAGGGAGTAGTATAATAACCTGAGAGGAGAGAGAGAAGAAGGAGTAGTATAATATCCTGAGAGTAGAGAGAGAGGAGGGAGTAGTATAATATCCTGAGAGTAGAGAGAGAGGAGGGAGTAGTATAAAACCCTGAGAGGAGAGAGAGAGGAGGGAGTAGTATAATACCCTGAGAGGAGAGAGAGGGTAGAGAGTAGTATAATACCCTGAGAGGAGAGAGAGGGTAGAGAGTAGTATAATACCATGAGAATAGAGAGAGAGGAGGGAGTAGTATAATACCCTGAGAGGAGAGAGAGAGGAGGGAGTAGGATAATACCATGAGAGTAGAGAGAGAGGAGGGAGTAGTATAATACCCTGAGAGTATAGAGAGACAAGGGATTAGTATAATACCATGAGAGTAGAGAGAGAGGAGGGAGTAGTATAATAACCTGAGAGTAGAGAGTGAGAGGAGGGAGTAGTATAATACCCTGAGAGGAGAGAGAGTGGAGGGAGTAGTATAATACCCTGAGAGTAGAGAGAGAGGAGGGAGTAGTATAATACCCTGAGAGTAGAGAGAGAGGAGGGAGTAGTATAATATCCTGAGAGTAGAGAGAGAGGAGGGAGTAGTATAATATCCTGAGAGGAGGGAGAAGTATAATACCCTGAGAGGAGAGAGAGAGGAGGGAGTAGTATAATATCCTGAGAGGAGGGAGAAGTATAATACCCTGAGAGGAGAGAGAGAGGAGGGAGTAGTATAATATCCTGAGAGTAGAGAGAGAGGAGGGAGTAGTATAATATCCTGAGAGGAGGGAGTAGTATCAAACCCTGAGAGGAGAGAGAGAGGAGGGAGTAGTATATTACCCTGAGAGGAGGGAGTAGTATCAAACCCTGAGAGGAGAGAGAGAGGAGGGAGTAGTATAATACCCTGAGAGTAGAGAGAGAAGAGGGAGTAGTATAATACCCTGAGAGCAGAGAGAGAGGAGGAAATAGTATAATACCCTGAGAGGAGAGAGAGGGTAGAGAGTAGTATAATACCCTGAGAGTAGAGAGAGAGTTGAGGAAGTAGTCTAATACCCTGAGAGGAGAGAGAGAGGAGGGAGTAGTATAATACACTGAGAGTAGAGAGAGAGGAGGGAGTAGCATAATACCCTGAGAGCAGAGAGAGAGGAGGGAGTAGTATAATACCCTGAGAGGAGAGAGAAGGGAGGGAGTAGTATAACACCCTGAGAGTAGAGAGAGAGGAGGGAGTAGTATAAAACCCTTAGAGGAGAGAGAGAGGAGGGAGTAGTATAATACCCTGAGAGTAGAGAGAGAGGAGGAAGTAGTATAATACCCTGAGAGGAGAGAGAGGGTAGAGAGTAGTATAATACCCTGAGAGGAGAGAGAGGGTAGAGAGTAGTATAACACCATGAGAGTAGAGAGAGAGGAGGGAGTAGTATAATACCCTGAGAGTAGAGAGAGAGGAGGGAGTAGTATAATAACCTGAGAGTAGAGAGAGAGGAGGGAGTAGTATAATACCCTGAGAGTAGAGAGAGACAAGGGATTAGTATAATACCATGAGAGTAGAGAGAGAGGAGGGAGTAGTATAATACCCTGAGAGGAGAGAAAGACGAGGGAGTAGTATAATAACCTGAGAGTAGAGAGAGAGGAGGGAGTAGTATAATACCCTGAGAGTATAGAGAGACAAGGGATTAGTATAATACCATGAGAGTAGAGAGAGAGGAGGGAGTAGTATAATAACCTGAGAATAGAGAGTGAGAGGAGGGAGTAGTATAATACCATGAGAGTAGAGAGAGAGGAGGGAGTAGTATAATACCCTGAGAGTAGAGAGAGAGGAGGGAGTAGTATAATATCATGAGAGTAGAGAGAGAGGAGGGAGTAGTATAATATCCTGAGAGGAGAGAGAGATAAAACCCTGAGAGGAGAGAGAGAGGAGGGAGTAGTATAATACCGAAGGAAGATCAAACCCGAGAGGAGAGAGAGAGGAGGGAGTAGTATAATATCCTGAGAGGAGGGAGTAGTATCAAACCCTGAGAGGAGAGAGAGAGGAGGGAGTAGTATAATACCCTGAGAGTAGAGAGAGAGGAGGGAGTAGTATAATACCCTGAGAGCAGAGAGAGAGGAGGAAATAGTATAATACCCTGAGAGGAGAGAGAAGGGAGGGAGTAGTATAACACCCTGAGAGTAGAGAGAGAGGAGGGAGTAGTATAATACCCTGAGAGTAGAGAGAGAGGAGGGAGTAGTATAATACCCTGAGAGTAAAGAGAGAGGAGGAAGTAGTATAATACCCTGAGAGTAGAGAGAGAGGAGGGAGTAGTATAATACCCTGAGAGTAGAGAGAAAGGAGGGAGTAGGATAATACCCTGAGATTAGAGAGAGAGAAGGGAGTAGTATAATACCCTGAGAGTAGAGAGAGAGGAGGAAGTAGTATAATACCCTGAGAGGAGGGAGAGGGGAGAGAGTAATATAATACCCTGAGAGTAGAGAGAGAGGAGGGAGTAGTATAATACCCTGAGAGGAGGGAGTAATATAATACCCTGAGAGTAGAGAGAGAGGAGGGAGTAGGATAATACCCTGAGAGGAAAGAGAGAGGGGAGCGAGTAGTATAATACCCTGAGAGTAGAGAGAGAGGAGGGAGTAGGATAATACCCTGAGAGGAGAGAGAGAGGAGGGAGTAGTATAATAACCTGAGAGGAGAGAGAGAGAAGTATAAAACTCTGAGAGGAGAGAGAGAGGAGGGAGTAGTATAATAACCTGAGAGGAGAGAGAGAAGAAGGAGTAGTATAATATCCTGAGAGTAGAGAGAGAGGAGGGAGTAGTATAATATCCTGAGAGTAGAGAGAGAGGAGGGAGTAGTATAAAACCCTTAGAGGAGAGAGAGAGGAGGGAGTAGTATAATACCCTGAGAGGAGAGAGAGGGTAGAGAGTAGTATAATACCCTGAGAGGAGAGAGAGGGTAGAGAGTAGTATAATACCCTGAGAGGAGAGAGAGGGTAGAGAGTAGTATAATACCCTGAGAGGAGAGAGAGGGTAGAGAGTAGTATAATACCCTGAGAGGAGAGAGAGGGTAGAGAGTAGTATAATACCATGAGAGTAGAGAGAGAGGAGGGAGTAGTATATTACCCTGAGAGTAGAGAAAGAGGAGGGAGTAGTATAATAACCTGAGAGTATAGAGAGAGGAGGGAGTAGTATAACACCCTGAGAGGAGAGAGAGAGGAGGGAGTAGTATAATATCCTGAGAGGAGAGAGAGAGGAGGGAGTAGATAAAACCTGAGAGGAGAGAGAGAGGAGGGAGTAGTATAATATCCTGAGAGTAGAGAGAGAGGAGGGAGTAGTATAATATCCTGAGAGGAGGGAGTAGTATAAAACCCTGAGAGGAGAGAGAGAGGAGGGAGTAGTATAATACCCTGAGAGTAGAGAGAGAGGAGGGAGTAGTATAACACCTGAGAGCAGAGAGAGAGGAGGGAAAGTAGTATAATACCCTGAGAGGAGAGAGAGGGTAGAGAGTAGTATAATACCCTGAGAGTAGAGAGAGAGTTGAGGAAGTAGTCTAATACCCTGAGAGGAGAGAGAGAGGAGGGAGAAGTAAAACACCCTGAGAGTAGAGAGAGAGGAGGGAGTAGCATAATACCCTGAGAGCAGAGAGAGAGGAGGGAGTAGTATAATACCCTGAGAGGAGAGAGAAGGGAGGGAGTAGTATAACACCCTGAGAGTAGAGAGAGAGGAGGGAGTAGTATAATACCCTGAGAGGAGAGAGAGAGGAGGGAGTAGTATAATACCCTGAGAGTAGAGAGAGAGGAGGAAGTAGTATAATACCCTGAGAGTAGAGAGAGAGGAGGGAGTAGTATAATACCCTGAGAGTAGAGAGAAAGGAGGGAGTAGGATAATACCCTGAGAGGAGAGAGAGAGGAGGGAGTAGTATAATAACCTGAGAGTAGAGAGAGAGGAGGGAGTAGGATAATACCCTGAGAGGAGAGAGAGAGGAGGGAGTAGTATAATATCCTGAGAGGAGAGAGAGAGGGGAGGGATTAGTATAATACCCTGAGAGTAGAGAGAGAGGAGGGAGTAGTATAATATCCTGAGAGTAGAGAGAGAGGAGGGAGTAGTATAATATCCTGAGAGGAGGGAGTAGTATAAAACCCTGAGAGGAGAGAGAGAGGAGGGAGTAGTATAATATCCTGAGAGGAGAGAGAGGGTAGAGAGTAGTATAATACCCTGAGAGGAGAGAGAGGGTAGAGAGTAGTATAATACCCTGAGAGTAGAGAGAGAGTTGAGGAAGTAGTCTAATACCCTGAGAGGAGAGAGAGAGGAGGGAGTAGTATAATATCCTGAGAGGAGAGAGAGAGGGGAGGGATTAGTATAATACCCTGAGAGTAGAGAGAGAGGAGGGAGTAGTATAATATCCTGAGAGTAGAGAGAGAGGAGGGAGTAGTATAATATCCTGAGAGGAGGGAGTAGTATAAAACCCTGAGAGGAGAGAGAGAGGAGGGAGTAGTATAATATCCTGAGAGTAGAGAGAGAGGAGGGAGTAGTATAATATCCTGAGAGGAGGGAGTAGTATCAAACCCTGAGAGGAGAGAGAGAGGAGGGAGTAGTATAATACCCTGAGAGTAGAGAGAGAGGAGGGAGTAGTATAATACCCTGAGAGCAGAGAGAGAGGAGGAAATAGTATAATACCCTGAGAGGAGAGAGAGGGTAGAGAGTAGTATAATACCCTGAGAGTAGAGAGAGAGTTGAGGAAGTAGCATAATACCCTGAGAGTAGAGAGAGAGGAGGGAGTAGTATAAACCCTGAGAGGAGAGAGAGAGGAGGGAGTAGTATAATATCCTGAGAGTAGAGAGAGAGGAGGGAGTAGTATAATACCCTGAGAGCAGAGAGAGAGGAGGAAGTAGTATAATACCCTGAGAGGAGAGAGAGGGTAGAGAGTAGTATAATACCCTGAGAGTAGAGAGAGAGTTGAGGAAGTAGTCTAATACCCTGAGAGGAGAGAGAGAGGAGGGAGTAGTATAATACCCTGAGAGTAGAGAGAGAGGAGGGAGTAGTTAAATACCCTGAGAGGAGAGAGAAGGGAGGAAGTAGTATAACACCCTGAGAGTAGAGAGAGAGGAGGGAGTAGTATAATACCCTGAGAGTAGAGAGAGAGGAGGGAGTAGTATAATACCCTGAGAGTAGAGAGAGAGGAAGAAGTAGTATAATACCCTGAGAGTAGAGAGAGAGGAGGGAGTAGTATAATACCCTGAGAGTAGAGAGAGAGGAGGGAGTAGGATAATACCCTGAGAGGAGAGAAGGGAGGGAGTAGTATAACACCCTGAGAGTAGAGAGAGAGGAGGGAGTAGTATAATACCCTGAGAGTAGAGAGAGAGGAGGGAGTAGTATAACACCCTGAGAGGAGAGAGAGAGGAGGGAGTAGTATAACACCCTGAGAGTAGAGAGAGAGGAGGGAGTAGTATAACACCCTGAGAGGAGAGAGAGAGGAGGGAGAAGAATAATACCTGAGAGGAGAGAGAGAGGAGGGAGTAGTATAATACCCTGAGAGTAGAGAGAGAGGAGGGAGTAGGATAATACCCTGAGAGGAGAGAGAGAGGAGGGAGTAGTATAATATCCTGAGAGGAGAGAGAGAGGGGAGGGAGTAGTATAATACCGAGAGGAGAGAGAGAGGAGGGAGTAGTATAAAATCTGAGAGGAGAGAGAGGAGGGAGTAGTATAAAACCTGAGAGGAGAGAGAGAGGAGGGAGTAGTATAACATCCTGAGAGTAGAGAGAGAGGAGGGAGTAGTATAACACCCTGAGAGTAGAGAGAGGGTAGAGAGTAGTATAATACCATGAGAGGAGAGAGAGAGGAGGGAGTAGTATAATACCCTGACAGTAGAGAAAGACGAGGGAGTAGTATAATAACCTGAGAGTAGAGAGAGAGGAGGGAGTAGTATAATACCCTGAGAGTATAGAGAGACAAGGGATTAGTATAATACCATGAGAGTAGAGAGAGAGGAGGGAGTAGTATAATAACCTGAGAGTAGAGAGAGAGAGGAGGGAGTAGTATAATACCCTGAGAGTAGAGAGAGAGGAGGAAGTAGTATAATACCCTGAGAGTAGAGAGAGAGGAGGGAGTAGGATAATACCCTGAGAGGAGAGAGAGAGGAGGGAGTAGTATAATATCCTGAGAGTAGAGAGAGAGGAGGGAGTAGTATAATATCCTGAGAGGAGGGAGTAGTAGAAAACCCTGAGAGGAGAGAGAGAGGAGGGAGTAGTATAATACCCTGAGAGAGAGAGAGAGGAGGAAGTAGTATAATACCCAAGAGTAGAGAGAGAGGAGGGAGTAGTATAACACCCTGAGAGTAGAGAGAGAGGAGGGAGTAGTATAACACCCTGACAGTAGAGAAAGACGAGGGAGTAGTATAATAACCTGAGAGTAGAGAGAGAGGAGGGAGTAGTATAACACCCTGAGAGTAGAGAGAGAGAGGGAGTAGTATAATACCTGAGAGTAGAGAGAGAGGAGGGAGAAGTATAACAACCGAGAGTAGAGAGAGAGAGGAGGGAGTAGTTAATACCCTGAGAGTAGAGAGAGAGGAGGAAGTAGTATAATACCCTAAGAGTAGAGAGAGAGGAGGGAGTAGTATAATACCCTGAGAGTAGAGAGAGAGGAGGGAGTAGGATAATACCCTGAGAGGAGAGAGAGAGGAGGGAGTAGTATAATATCCTGAGAGTAGAGAGAGAGGAGGGAGTAGTATAATATCCTGAGAGGAGGGAGTAGTATAAAACCCTGAGAGGAGAGAGAGAGGAGGGAGTAGTATAATATCCTGAGAGTAGAGAGAGAGGAGGGAGTAGTATAATATCCTGAGAGGAGGGAGTAGTATCAAACCCTGAGAGGAGAGAGAGAGGAGGGAGTAGTATAATACCCTGAGAGCAGAGAGAGGAGGAAATAGTATAATACCCTGAGAGGAGAGAGAGAGGAGAGAGTAGTATAATACCCTGAGAGTAGAGAGAGAGTTGAGGAAGTAGTCTAATACCCTGAGAGGAGAGAGAGAGGAGGGAGTAGTATAATACCCTGAGAGTAGAGAGAGAGGAGGGAGTAGCATAATACCCTGAGAGCAGAGAGAGAGGAGGGAGTAGTATAATACCCTGAGAGGAGAGAGAAGGGAGGGAGTAGTATAACACCCTGAGAGTAGAGAGAGAGGAGGGAGTAGTATAATACCCTGAGAGTAGAGAGAGAGGAGGGAGTAGTATAATACCCTGAGAGTAGAGAGAGAAGAGGAAGTAGTATAATACCCTGAGAGTAGAGAGAGAGGAGGGAGTAGTATAATACCCTGAGAGTAGAGAGAAAGGAGGGAGTAGGATAATACCCTGAGAGGAGAGAGAGAGGAGGGAGTAGTATAATACCCTGAGAGTAGAGAGAGAGGAGGGAGTAGGATAATACCCTGAGAGGAGAGAGAGAGAGGAGGGAGTAGTATAATATCCTGAGATGAGAGAGAGAGGGGAGGGATTAGTATAATACCCTGAGAGTAGAGAGAGAGGAGGGAGTAGTATAATATCCTGAGAGTAGAGAGAGAGGAGGGAGTAGTATAATATCCTGAGAGGAGGGAGTAGTATAAAACCCTGAGAGGAGAGAGAGAGGAGGGAGTAGTATAATATCCTGAGAGTAGAGAGAGAGGAGGGAGTAGTATAATACCCTGAGAGGAGAGAGAGGGTAGAGAGTAGTATAATACCCTGAGAGTAGAGAGAGAGTTGAGGAAGTAGTCTAATACCCTGAGAGGAGAGAGAGAGGAGGGAGTAGTCTAATACCCTGAGAGGAGAGAGAGAGGAGGGAGTAGTATAATATCCTGAGATGAGAGAGAGAGGGGAGTGATTAGTATAATACCCATAGAGTAGAGAGAGAGGAGGGAGTAGTATAATATCCTGAGAGTAGAGAGAGAGGAGGGAGTAGTATAATATCCTGAGAGGAGGGAGTAGTATAAAACCCTGAGAGGAGAGAGAGAGGAGGGAGTAGTATAATACCCTGAGAGTAGAGAGAGAGGAGGGAGTAGTATAACACCCTGAGAGTAGAGAGAGAGGAGGAAGTAGTATAACACCCTGAGAGTAGAGAGAGAGGAGGGAGTAGTATAACACCCTGAGAGTAGAGAGAGAGAGGAGGGAGTAGTATAATATCCTGAGAGGAGGGAGAAGTATAAAACCTGAGAGGAGAGAGAGAGGAGGGAGTAGTATAACACCCTGAGAGTAGAGAGAGAGGAGGGAGAAGTATAATACCCTGAGAGCAGAGAGAGAGGAGGAAATAGTATAACACCCTGAGAGGAGAGAGAGGGTAGAGAGTAGTATAATACCCTGAGAGTAGAGAGAGAGTTGAGGAAGTAGTCTAATACCTGAGAGGAGAGAGAGAGGAGGGAGAAGTATAACACCCTGAGAGGAGAGAGAGAGGAGGGAGTAGCATAATACCTGAGAGCAGAGAGAGAGGAGGGAGAAGAAAATACCCTGAGAGGAGAGAGAAGGAGGGAGTAGTATAACACCCTGAGAGTAGAGAGAGAGGAGGGAGAAGTATAACACCCTGAGAGTAGAGAGAGAGGAAGAAGTAGTATAATACCCTGAGAGTAGAGAGAGAGGAGGGAGTAGTATAATACCCTGAGAGTAGAGAGAGAGGAGGGAGTAGGATAATACCCTGAGAGGAGAGAGAAGGAGGGAGAAGTATAACACCCTGAGAGGAGAGAGAGAGGAGGGAGTAGTATAACACCCTGAGAGTAGAGAGAGAGGAGGGAGTAGTATAATACCCTGAGAGTAGAGAGAGAGGAGGGAGTAGTATAATACCCTGAGAGTAGAGAGAGAGGAGGGAGTAGTATAATACCCTGAGAGTAGAGAGAAAGGAGGGAGTACAATAATACCCTGAGAGGAGAGAGAGAGGAGGGAGTAGTATAATACCCTGAGAGTAGCGAGAGAGGAGGGAGTAGGATAATACCCTGAGAGGAGAGAGAGAGGAGGGATTAGTATAATATCCTGAGATGAGAGAGGAGGGAGTAGTATAATACCCTGAGAGTAGAGAGAGAGGAGGGAGTAGTATAATATCCTGAGAGTAGAGAGAGAGGAGGGAGTAGTATAATATCCTGAGAGGAGGAGGGAGAGTAAAAACCCTGAGAGGGAGAGAGAGAGGAGGGAGTAGTATAATATCCTGAGAGTAGAGAGAGAGGAGGGAGTAGTATAATATCCTGAGAGGAGGGAGTAGTATCAAACCCTGAGAGTAGAGAGAGAGTTGAGGAAGTAGTCTAATACCCTGAGAGGAGAGAGAGAGGAGGGAGTAGGATAATACCCTGAGAGTAGAGAGAGAGGAGGGAGTAGCATAATACCCAGAGAGCAGAGAGAGAGGAGGGAGTAGTATAACACCCTGAGAGTAGAGAGAGAGGAGGGAGTAGTATAATACCCTGAGAGTAGAGAGAGAGGAGGGAGTAGTATAATACCCTGAGAGTAGAGAGAGAGGAAGAAGTAGTATAATACCCTGAGAGGAGAGAGAGGGAGAGAGTAGTATAATACCCTGAGAGGGAGAGAGAGGGTAGAGAGTAGTATAATACCATGAGAGTAGAGAGAGGAGGGGGTACTATAATAACCTGAGAGGAGAGAGAGAGGAGGGAGTAGTATAATACCCTGACAGTAGAGAAAGACGAGGGAGTAGTATAATAACCTGAGAGTATAGAGAGAGGAGGGAGTAGTATAATACCCTGAGAGTATAGAGAGACAATGTATTAGTATAATACCATGAGAGTAGAGAGAGAGGAGGGAGTAGTATAATAACCTGAGAGTAGAGAGTGAGAGGAGGGAGTAGTATAATACCCTGAGAGTAGAGAGAGAGGAGGAAGTAGTATAATACCCTAAGAGTAGAGAGAGAGGAGGGAGTAGTATAATACCCTGAGAGTAGAGAGAGAGGAGGGAGTAGGATAATACCCTGAGAGGAGAGAGAGAGGAGGGAGTAGTATAATATCCTGAGAGTAGAGAGAGAGGAGGGAGTAGTATAATATCCTGAGAGGAGGGAGTAGTATAAAACCCTGAGAGGAGAGAGAGAGGAGGGAGTAGTATAATATCCTGAGAGTAGAGAGAGAGGAGGGAGTAGTATAATATCCTGAGAGGAGGGAGTAGTATCAAACCCTGAGAGGAGAGAGAGAGGAGGGAGTAGTATAATACCCTGAGAGCAGAGAGAGGAGGAAATAGTATAATACCCTGAGAGGAGAGAGAGGGTAGAGAGTAGTATAATACCCTGAGAGTAGAGAGAGAGTTGAGGAAGTAGTCTAATACCCTGAGAGGAGAGAGAGAGGAGGGAGTAGTATAATACCCTGAGAGTAGAGAGAGAGGAGGGAGTAGCATAATACCCTGAGAGCGAGAGAGAGGAGGGAGTAGTATAATACCCTGAGAGGGAGAGAGAAGGGAGGGAGAAAGTATAACACCCTGAGAGTAGAGAGAGAGGAGGGAGTAGTATAATACCCTGAGAGTAGAGAGAGAGGAGGGAGTAGTATAATACCCTGAGAGTAGAGAGAGAAGAGGAAGTAGTATAATACCCTGAGAGTAGAGAGAGAGGAGGGAGTAGTATAATACCCTGAGAGTAGAGAGAAAGGAGGGAGTATGATAATACCCTGAGAGGAGAGAGAGAGGAGGGAGTAGTATAATACCCTGAGAGTAGAGAGAGAGGAGGGAGTAGGATAATACCCTGAGAGGAGAGAGAGAGGAGGGAGTAGTATAATATCCTGAGATGAGAGAGAGAGGGAGGGATTAGTATAATACCCTGAGAGTAGAGAGAGAGGAGGGAGTAGTATAATATCCTGAGAGTAGAGAGAGAGGAGGGAGTAGTATAATATCCTGAGAGGAGGGAGTAGTATAAAACCCTGAGAGGAGAGAGAGAGGAGGGAGTAGTATAATATCCTGAGAGTAGAGAGAGAGGAGGGAGTAGTAAAATACCCTGAGAGGAGAGAGAGGGTAGAGAGTAGTATAATAACCTGAGAGTAGAGAGAGAGTTGAGGAAGTAGTCTAATACCCTGAGAGAGAGAGGAGGGAGTAGTCTAATACCCTGAGAGGAGAGAGAGAGGAGGGAGTAGTATAATATCCTGAGATGAGAGAGAGAGGGGAGGGATTAGTATAATACCCTGAGAGTAGAGAGAGAGGAGGGAGTAGTATAATATCCTGAGAGTAGAGAGAGAGGAGGGAGTAGTATAATATCCTGAGAGGAGGGAGTAGTATAAAACCCTGAGAGGAGAGAGAGAGGAGGGAGTAGTATAATACCCTGAGAGTAGAGAGAGAGGAGGGAGTAGTATAATACCCTGAGAGTAGAGAGAGAGGAGGAAGTAGTATAATACCCTGAGAGTAGAGAGAGAGGAGGGAGTAGTATAATACCCTGAGAGTAGAGAGAGAGGAGGGAGTAGTATAATATCCTGAGAGGAGGGAGTAGTATTAAACCCTGAGAGGAGAGAGAGAGGAGGGAGTAGTATAATACCCTGAGAGTAGAGAGAGAGGAGGGAGTAGTATAATACCCTGAGAGCAGAGAGAGAGGAGGAAATAGTATAATACCCTGAGAGGAGAGAGAGGGTAGAGAGTAGTATAATACCCTGAGAGTAGAGAGAGAGTTGAGGAAGTAGTCTAATACCCTGAGAGGAGAGAGAGAGGAGGGAGTAGTATAATATCCTGAGAGGAGGGAGTAGTATAAAACCCTGAGAGGAGAGAGAGAGGAGGGAGTAGTATAATATCCTGAGAGTAGAGAGAGAGGAGGGAGTAGTATAATACCCTGAGAGCAGAGAGAGAGGAGGAAATAGTATAATACCCTGAGAGGAGAGAGAGGGTAGAGAGTAGTATAATACCCTGAGAGTAGAGAGAGAGTTGAGGAAGTAGTCTAATACCCTGAGAGGAGAGAGAGAGGAGGGAGTAGTATAATACCCTGAGAGTAGAGAGAGAGGAGGGAGTAGCATAATACCCTGAGAGCAGAGAGAGAGGAGGGAGTAGTTAAATACCCTGAGAGGAGAGAGAAGGGAGGGAGTAGTATAACACCCTGAGAGTAGAGAGAGAGGAGGGAGTAGTATAATACCCTGAGAGTAGAGAGAGAGGAGGGAGTAGTATAATACCCTGAGAGTAGAGAGAGAGGAAGAAGTAGTATAATACCCTGAGAGTAGAGAGAGAGGAGGGAGTAGTATAATACCCTGAGAGTAGAGAGAGAGGAGGGAGTATGATAATACCCTGAGAGGAGAGAAGGGAGGGAGTAGTATAACACCCTGAGAGTAGAGAGAGAGGAGGGAGTAGTATAATACCCTGAGAGTAGAGAGAGAGGAGGGAGTAGAAAACACCCTGAGAGTAGAGAGAGAGAGGAGGGAGTAGTATAACACCCTGAGAGTAGAGAGAGAGGAGGGAGAGTATAACACCCTGAGAGTAGAGAGAAAGGAGGGAGTACAACAATACCCTGAGAGGAGAGAGAGAGGAGGGAGTAGTATAATACCCTGAGAGTAGCGAGAGAGGAGGGAGTAGGATAATACCCTGAGAGGAGAGAGAGAGGAGGGATTAGTATAATATCCTGAGATGAGAGGGGAGGGATTAGTATAATACCCTGAGAGTAGAGAGAGAGGAGGGAGTAGTATAATATCCTGAGAGTAGAGAGAGAGGAGGGAGTAGTATAATATCCTGAGAGGAGGGAGTAGTATAAAACCCTGAGAGGAGAGAGAGAGGAGGGAGTAGTATAATATCCTGAGAGTAGAGAGAGAGGAGGGAGTAGTATAATATCCTGAGAGGAGGGAGTAGTATCAAACCCTGAGAGTAGAGAGAGAGTTGAGGAAGTAGTCTAATACCCTGAGAGGAGAGAGAGAGGAGGGAGTAGGATAATACCCTGAGAGTAGAGAGAGAGGAGGGAGTAGCATAATACCCAGAGAGCAGAGAGAGAGGAGGGAGTAGTATAACACCCTGAGAGTAGAGAGAGAGGAGGGAGTAGTATAATACCCTGAGAGTAGAGAGAGAGGAAGAAGTAGTATAATACCCTGAGAGTAGAGAGAGAGGAGGGAGTAGTATAATACCCTGAGAGTAGAGAGAGAGGAAGAAGTAGTATAATACCCTGAGAGTAGAGAGAGAGGAGGGAGTAGTATAATACCCTGAGAGGAGAGAGAGAGGAGGGAGTAGTATAATATCCTGAGAGGAGAGAGAGAGGAGGGAGTAGTATAATATCCTGAGAGTAGAGAGAGAGGAGGGAGTAGTATAATATCCTGAGAGGAGGGAGTAGTATAAAACCCTGAGAGGAGAGAGAGAGGAGGGAGTAGTATAATATCCTGAGAGGAGGGAGTAGTATCAAACCCTGAGAGGAGAGAGAGAGGAGGGAGTAGTATAATACCCTGAGAGGAGAGAGAGAGGAGGAAATAGTATAATACCCTGAGAGGAGAGAGAGGGTAGAGAGTAGTATAATACCCTGAGAGTAGAGAGAGAGTTGAGGAAGTAGTATAATACCCTGAGAGGAGAGAGAGAGGAGGGAGTAGTATAATACCCTGAGAGTAGAGAGAGAGGAGGGAGAAGCATAACACCTGAGAGCAGAGAGAGAGGAGGGAGAAGTATAATACCCTGAGAGGAGAGAGAGGAGGGAGTAGTATAACACCCTGAGAGGAGAGAGAGAGAGGAGGGAGTAGTATAATACCCTGAGAGTAGAGAGAGGGGAGAGAGTAATATAATACCCTGAGAGTAGAGAGAGAGGAGGGAGTAGGATAATACCCTGAGAGGAGAGAGAGAGGAGGGAGTAGTATAATACCCTGAGAGGAGAGAGAGAGGAGGGAGTAATATAATACCCTGAGAGTAGAGAGAGAGGAGGGAGTAGGATAATACCCTGAGAGGAGAGAGAGGGGAGGGAGTAGTATAATACCCTGAGAGTAGAGAGAGAGGAGGGAGTAGGATAATACCCTGAGAGGAGAGAGAGAGGAGGGAGTAGTATAATATCCTTAGTTGAGAGAGAGAGGGGAGGGATTAGTATAATACTCAGAGTAGAGAGAGAGGAGGGAGTAGTATAATAACCTGAGAGGAGAGAGAGAGGGAGTAGTATAAAACTCTGAGAGGAGAGAGAGAGGAGGGAGTAGGATAATACCCTGAGAGGAGAGAGAGAGGAGGGAGTAGTATAATATCCTCAGAGGAGAGAGAGAGGAGGGAGTAGTATAATATCCTGAGAGGAGGGAGTAGTATAAAAACCTGAGAGGAGGGAGTAGTATAATATCCTGAGAGTAGAGAGAGAGGAGGGAGTAGTATAATATCCTGAGAGGAGGGAGTAGTATCAAACCCTGAGAGGAGAGAGAGAGGAGGGAGTAGTATAATACCCTGAGAGTAGAGAGAGAGGAGGGAGTAGTATAACACCCTGGGAGCAGAGAGAGAGAGGAGGAAATAGTATAATACCCTGAGAGGAGAGAGAGGGTAGAGAGTAGTATAATACCCTGAGAGTAGAGAGAGAGTTGAGGAAGTAGTCTAATACCCTGAGAGGAGAGAGAGAGGAGGGAGTAGTATAATACCCTGAGAGTAGAGAGAGAGGAGGGAGTAGCATAATACCCTGAGAGCAGAGAGAGAGGAGGGAGTAGTATAATACCCTGAGAGGAGAGAGAAGGGAGGGAGTAGTATAACACCCTGAGAGTAGAGAGAGAGGAGGGAGTAGTATAATACCCTGAGAGTAGAGAGAGAGGAAGGAGTAGTATAATACCCTGAGAGTAGAGAGAGAGGAGGAAGTAGTATAATACCCTGAGAGGAGGGAGAGGGGTGAGAGTAATATAATACCCTGAGAATAGAGAGAGAGGAGGGAGTAGGATAATACAATGAGAGGAGAGAGAGAGGAGGGAGTAGTATAATACCCTGAGAATAGAGAGAGAGGAGGGAGTAGGATAATACAATGAGAGGAGAGAGAGAGGAGGGAGTAGTATAATAACCTGAGAGGAGAGAGAGAAGAGGGAGTAGTATAAAACTCTGAGAGGAGAGAGAGAGGAGGGAGTAGTATAATATCCTGAGAGTAGAGAGAGAGGAGGGAGTAGTATAAAACCCTTAGAGGAGAGAGAGAGGAGGGAGTAGTATAATACCCTGAGAATAGAGAGAGAGGAGGAAGTAGTATAATACCCTGAGAGGAGAGAGAGGGTAGAGAGTAGTATAATACCCTGAGAGGAGAGAGAGGGTAGAGAGTAGTATAATACCCTGAGAGGAGAGAGAGGGTAGAGAGTAGTATAATACCCTGAGAGTAGATAGAGGAGGGGGTACTATAATAACCTGAGAGGAGAGAGAGAGAGGAGGGAGTAGTATAATACCCTGAGAGTAGAGAAAGAGGAGGGAATAGTATAATAATCTGAGAGTATAGAGAGAGGAGGGAGTAGTATAATACCCTGAGAGTAGAGAGAGAGGAGGGAGTAGTATAATAACCTGAGATGAGGAAGGGGAGAGAGTAGCATAATACCCTGAGAGGAGAGAGAGAGGAGGGAGTAGTATAATATCCTGAGATGAGAGAGAGAGGGGAGGGATTAGTATAATACCCTGAGAGTAGAGAGAGTGGAGGGAGTAGTATAATACCCTGAGAGGAGAGAGAAGGGAGAGAGTAATATAATACCCTGAGAGTAGAGAGAGAGGAGGGAGTAGGATAATACCCTGAGAGGAGGGAGTAGTATAATACCCTGAGAGGAGGGAGTAATATAATACCCTGAGAGTAGAGAGAGAGGAGGGAGTAGGATAATACCCTGAGAGGAGAGAGAAAGGAGGGAGTAGTATAATACCCTGAGAGTAGAGAGAGAGAGGAGTGAGTAGTATAATACCCTGAGAGTAGAGAGAGAGGAGGGAGTAGTATAATTCCCTGAGCGTAGAGAGAGAGGAGGGAGTAGTATAATTCCCTGAGAGTAGAGAGAGTAGTATAATACCCTGAGAGGAGACAGAGAGGGAGTAGTATAAAAGCCTGAGAGTAGAGAGAGAGACAGGAGGGAGTAGTATAATAACCTGAGAGAAGAGAGAGAGCAGGGAGTAGTATAATACCCTGAGAGTAGAGAGAGAAGAGGGAGTAGTATAATACCCTGAGAGGAGAGAGAGAGTAGGGAGTAGTATATTACCCTGAGAGTAGACAGAGTGGAGGGAGTAGTATAATACCCTGAGAATAGAGAGAGAGTAGGGAGTAGTATATTACCCTGAGAGTAGACAGAGTGGAGGGAGTAGTATAATACCCTGAGAGTTGAAAGAGAGAGAGAGAGGAGGGAGTAGGATAACACCCTGAGAGTTGAGCGAGAGAGAGGAGGGAGTAGTATAATACCCTGAGAGTAGAGAGAGAGGAGGGAGTAGTATAATACCCTGAGAGTAGAGAGAGGAGGGAGTAGTATGATACCCTTAGAGGAGAGAGAGGAGGGAGTAGTATAATACCCTGAGAGGAGAGAGAGAGGAGGTAGAAGTATAATACCCTGTGAGTACAGAGAGAGAGAGGAGGGAGTAGTATAATACCCTGAGAGGAAAGAGAGAGAGGAGGGAGTAGTATATTACCCTGAGAGTAGAGAGAGAGGAGGGACAAGTATAATACCTTGAGAATAGAAAGAGAGGAGGGAGTAGTATAATACCCTGAGAGTAGAGAGAGAGTAGGGAGTAGTATAATACCCTGAGAGTAGAGAGAGTGGAGGGAGTAGTATAATACCCTGAGAGGAGAGAGAGAGGAGAGAGTAGTATAACACCCTGAGAGTAGAGAGAGAGGAGGGAGAAGGATAATACCTGAGAGGAGGGAGTAGTATAAACGAGAGGAGGGAGTAATATAATAACCTGAGAGTAGAGAGAGAGGAGGGAGTAGGATAATACCCTGAGAGGAGAGAGAAAGGAGGGAGTAGTATAATACCCTGAGAGTAGAGAGAGAGGGAGGAGGAAGTAGTATAATACCATGAGACTAGAGAGAGAGGAGGGAGTAGTATAATACCCTGAGAGGAGGGAGAAAGATAATACCCTGAGAGGAGAGAGAGAGGAGGGAGAAGGATAATCCCTGAGAGGAGAGAGAAAGGAGGGAGTAGTATAACACCCTGAGAGTAGAGAGAGAGGGAGGAGGAATTAGTATATTACCATGAGAGTAGAGTGAGAGGAGGGAGTAGCATAACACCCTGAGACTATAGAGAGAGGAGGGAGAAGTACAATACCCTGAGAGTAGAGAGAGAAGAGGGAGTAGTATAATACCCTGAGAGTAGAGAGAGAGGAGGGAGTAGTATAATACCCTGAGAGTAGAGAGAGAGGAGGGAGTAGTATAAATATCCTGAGAGTAGAGAGAGACAGGAGTGAGTAGTATAACCCTGAGCGGAGAGAGAGAGGAGGGGAGAATAATACCCTGAGAGGAGAGAGAAAGGAGGGAGTAGTATAATACCCTGAGAGTAGAGAGAGAGGAGGGAGTAGTTTAATTCCCTGAGAGGAGAGAGAGAGGAGGGAGTAGTATAAACCCTGAGAGTAGAGAGAGAGGGGGAGTAGTAAAACCCTGAGAGGAGACAGAGAGGGAGTAGTATAAAAGCCTGAGAGTGAGAGAGAGACAGGAGGGAGTAGTATAATAACCTGAGAGAAGAGAGAGAGCAGGGAGTAGAATAACACCCTGAGAGTAGAGAGAGAAGAGGGAGTAGTATAATAACCTGAGAGTAGAGAGAGAGGAGGGAGAAGTATAATACCCTGAGAATAGAGAGAGAGGAGGGAGTAGTATAATACCCTGAGAGGAGAGAGAGAGGAGGGAGTAGTATAATACCCTGAGAGTAGAGAGAGAAGAGGGAGTAGTATTATACCCCGAGAGGAGAGAGAGAGGAGGGAGTAGTATAATACCCTGAGAGGAGAGAGAGAGGAGGGAGTAGTATAATACCCTGAGAGGAGAGAGAGAGGAGGGAGTAGTATAATACCCTGAGAGTAGACAGAGTGGAGGGAGTAGTATAATACCCTGAGAGTTGAAAGAGAGAGAGGAGGGAGTAGTATAATACCCTGAGAGTAGAGAGAGGAGGGAGTAGTATAATACCCTGAGAGTGAGAGAGAGGAGGGAGTAGTATGACACCCTGAGAGGAGAGAGAGGAGGGAGTAGTATAATACCCTGAGAGGAGAGAGAGAGGAGGGAGAAGTATAATACCCTGTGAGTACAGAGAGAGAGAGGAGGGAGTAGTATAATACCCTGAGAGGAGGGAGAAGTATATTACCCTGAGAGGAAAGAGAGAGAGGAGGGAGAAGGAAATACCCTGAGAGTAGAGAGAGAGGAGGGACAAGTATAATACCTTGAGAAGAGAAAGAGAGGAGGGAGTAGTATAACACCCTGAGAGGAGAGAGAGAGGAGGGAGTAATATAATACCCTGAGAGTAGAGAGAGGAGGGAGCAGTATAATAACCCGGAGAGTGAGAGGAGGGAGGGAGCACAATACCCTGAAAGTAGACAGAGAGAAGGGAGTAGTATAATACCCTGAGAGTAGAGAGAGAGGAGGGAGAATAGAAACCCTGAGTTAGAGAGAGAGGAGGGAGTACTATATTACCCTGAGAGTAGAGAGAGAGGAGGGAGTAATATAATACCCTGAGAGTAGAGAGAGAGAGGAGGGAGTAGTATAATACCCTGAGAGTAGAGAGAGAGAGAGGAGGAGTAGTATAATAACCTGAGAGTAGAGAGAGTGGAGGGAGTAGTATAATACCCTGAGAGTAGAGAGAGAGGAGGGAGTAGTATAACACGAGAGTAGAGAGAGAGGAGGGAGTAGTATAATACCCTGAGAGTAGAGAGAGAGAGAGGAGGGAGTAGTATAATTCCCTGAGAGTTGAGAGAGAGGAGGGAGTAGCATATCACCCGAGAGTAGACAGAGAGGAGGGAGTAGTATAATACCCGGAGAATAGAGAGAGAGGAGGGAGTAGTATAATACCCTGAGAGGAGAGAGAGAGGAGGGAGTAGTATAACACCCTGAGAATAGAGAGAGAGGAGGGAGTAGTATAACACCCTGAGAGGAGAGAGAGAGGAGGGAGTAGATAATACCCTGAGAGGAGAGAGAGAAGAGGGAGTAGTATAATACCCCGAGAGGAGAGAGAGAGGAGGGAGTAGTATAATACCCTGAGAGGAGAGAGAGAGGAGGGAGTAGTATAATACCCTGAGAGGAGAGAGAGAGGAGGGAGTAGTATAATTCCCTGAGAGTAGAGAGAGGAGGGAGTAGTATAATACCCTGAGAGTTGAAAGAGAGAGAGAGAGAGTAGGGAGTAGGATAACACCCTGAGAGTTGAGCGAGAGAGAGGAGGGAGTAGTATAATACCCTGAGAGTAGAGAGAGAGGAGGGAGTAGTATAACACCCTGAGAGTAGAGAGAGAGGAGGGAGTAGTATAACACCCTGAGAGTAGAGAGAGGAGGAAGTAGTATGATACCCTGAGAGGAGAGAGAGAGGAGGTAGAAGTATAATACCCTGAGAGTAGAGAGAGGAGGGAGTAGTATGATACCCTGAGAGTAGAGAGAGAGGAGGGAGTAGTATAATACCCTGAGAGTAGAAAGAGGAGGGAGTAGTATAATACCCTGAGAGTAGAGAGAGGAGGGAGTAGTATAAAACCCTGAGAGGAGAGAGAGAGGAGGTAGAAGTATAATACCCTGTGAGTAGAGAGAGAGAGAGGAGGGAGTAGTATAATACCCTGAGAATAGAGAGAGAGTAGGGAGTAGTATATTACCCTGAGAGTAGACAGAGTGGAGGGAGTAGTATAATACCCTGAGAGTTGAAAGAGAGAGAGAGAGGAGGGAGTAGGATAACACCCTGAGAGTTGAGCGAGAGAGAGGAGGGAGTAGTATAATACCCAGAGAGTAGAGAGAGAGGAGGGAGTAGTATAATACCCTGAGAGTAGAGAGAGAGGAGGGAGTAGTATAATACCCTGAGAGTAGAGAGAGGAGGGAGTAGTATGATACCCTTAGAGGAGAGAGAGGAGGGAGTAGTATAATACCCTGAGAGGAGAGAGAGAGGAGGTAGAAGTATAATACCCTGTGAGTACAGAGAGAGAGAGGAGGGAGTAGTATAATACCCTGAGAGGAAAGAGAGAGAGGAGGGAGTAGTATATTACCCTGAGAGTAGAGAGAGAGGAGGGACAAGTATAATACCTTGAGAATAGAAAGAGAGGAGGGAGTAGTATAATACCCTGAGAGGAGATAGAGAGGAGGGAGTAATATAATACCCTGAGAGTAGAGAGAGGAGGGAGCAGTATAATAACCTGAGAGTGAGAGGAGGGAGTAGTATATTACCCTGAAAGTAGACAGAGAGAAGGGAGTAGTATAATACCCTGAGTTAGAGAGAGAGGAGGGAGTACTATATTACCCTGAGAGTAGAGAGATAGGAGGGAGTAATATAATACCCTGAGAGTAGAGAGAGAGGAGGGATTAGTATATTACCCTGAGAGTAGAGAGAGAGGAGGGAGTAGTATAGTACCCTGAGTTAGAGAGAGAGGAGGGAGTACTATATTACCCTGAGAGTAGAGAGATAGGAGGGAGTAATATAATACCCTGAGAGTAGAGAGAGAGAGGAGGGAGTAGTATAATACCCTGAGAGGAGAGAGAGGGTAGAGAGTAGTATAATACCCTGAGAGTAGAGAGAGAGTTGAGGAAGTAGTCTAATACCCTGAGAGGAGAGAGAGAGGAGGGAGTAGTATAATACCCTGAGAGTAGAGAGAGAGGAGGGAGTAGTATAATACCCTGAGAGCAGAGAGAGAGGAGGGAGTAGTATAATACCCTGAGAGGAGAGAGAAGGGAGGGAGTAGTATAACACCCTGAGAGTAGAGAGAGAGGAGTGAGTAGTATAATACCCTGAGAGTAGAGAGAGAGGAAGGAGTAGTATAATACCCTGAGAGTAGAGAGAGAGGAGGAAGTAGTATAATACCCTGAGAGGAGGGAGAGGGGTGAGAGTAATATAATACCCTGAGAATAGAGAGAGAGGAGGGAGTAGGATAATACAATGAGAGGAGAGAGAGAGGAGGGAGTAGTATAATACCCTGAGAGGAGAGAGAGAGGAGGGAGTAATATAATACCCTGAGAGTAGAGAGAGAGGAGGGAGTAGGATAATACCCTGAGAGGAGAGAGAGGGGAGGGAGTAGTATAATAACCTGAGAGGAGAGAGAGAAGAGGGAGTAGTATAAAACTCTGAGAGGAGAGAGAGAGGAGGGAGTAGTATAATATCCTGAGAGGAGAGAGAGAGGAGGGAGTAGTATAAAACCCTTAGAGGAGAGAGAGAGGAGGGAGTAGTATAATACCCTGAGAGTAGAGAGAGAGGAGGAAGTAGTATAATACCCTGAGAGGAGAGAGAGGGTAGAGAGTAGTATAATACCCTGAGAGGAGAGAGAGGGTAGAGAGTAGTATAATACCCTGAGAGGAGAGAGAGGGTAGAGAGTAGTATAATACCCTGAGAGTAGATAGAGGAGGGGGTACTATAATAACCTGAGAGGAGAGAGAGAGAGGAGGGAGTAGTATAATACCCTGAGAGTAGAGAAAGAGGAGGGAATAGTATAATAATCTGAGAGTATAGAGAGAGGAGGGAGTAGTATAATACCCTGAGAGTATAGAGAGACAAGGGATTAGTATAATACCATGAGAGTAGAGAGAGAGGAGGGAGTAGCATAATACCCTGAGAGCAGAGAGAGAGGAGGGAGTAGTATAATAACCTGAGATGAGAGAGAGAGGGGAGGGATTAGTATAATACCCTGAGAGTAGAGAGAGTGGAGGGAGTAGTATAATATCCTGAGAGTAGAGAGAGAGGAGGGAGTAGTATAATACCCTGAGAGTAGAGAGAGTGGAGGGAGTAGTATAATACCCTGAGAGGAGAGAGAAGGGAGAGAGTAATATAATACCCTGAGAGTAGAGAGAGAGGAGGGAGTAGGATAATACCCTGAGAGGAGGGAGTAGTATAATACCCTGAGAGGAGGGAGTAATATAATACCCTGAGAGTAGAGAGAGAGGAGGGAGTAGGATAATACCCTGAGAGGAGAGAGAAAGGAGGGAGTAGTATAATACCCTGAGAGTAGAGAGAGAGGAGGGAGAAGTACAATACCCTGAGAGTAGAGAGAGAGGAGGGAGTAGTATAATACCCTGAGAGTAGAGAGAAAGGAGGGAGTATGATAATACCCTGAGAGGAGAGAGAGAGGAGGGAGTAGTATAATACCCTGAGAGGAGAGAGAGAGTAGGGAGTAGTATATTACCCTGAGAGTAGACAGAGTGGAGGGAGTAGTATAATACCCTGAGAATAGAGAGAGAGTAGGGAGTAGTATATTACCCTGAGAGTAGACAGAGTGGAGGGAGTAGTATAATACCCTGAGAGTTGAAAGAGAGAGAGAGAGAGTAGGGAGTAGGATAACACCCTGAGAGTTGAGCGAGAGAGAGGAGGGAGTAGTATAATACCCTGAGAGTAGAGAGAGAGGAGGGAGTAGTATAATACCCTGAGAGTAGAAAGAGGAGGGAGTAGTATAATACCCTGAGAGTAGAGAGAGGAGGGAGTAGTATGATACCCTTAGAGGAGAGAGAGGAGGGAGTAGTATAATACCCTGAGAGGAGAGAGAGAGGAGGTAGAAGTATAATACCCTGTGAGTACAGAGAGAGAGAGGAGGGAGTAGTATAATACCCTGAGAGGAAAGAGAGAGAGGAGGGAGTAGTATATTACCCTGAGAGTAGAGAGAGAGGAGGGACAAGTATAATACCTTGAGAATAGAAAGAGAGGAGGGAGTAGTATAATACCCTGAGAGTAGAGAGAGTGGAGGGAGTAGTATAATACCCTGAGAGGAGAGAGAAGGGAGAGAGTAATATAATACCCTGAGAGTAGAGAGAGAGGAGGGAGTAGGATAATACCCTGAGAGGAGGGAGTAGTATAATACCCTGAGAGGAGGGAGTAATATAATACCCTGAGAGTAGAGAGAGAGGAGGGAGTAGGATAATTCCCTGAGAGGAGAGAGAAAGGAGGGAGTAGTATAATACCCTGAGAGTAGAGAGAGAGGGAGGAGGAATTAGTATATTACCATGAGACTAGAGAGAGAGGAGGGAGTAGAATAATACCCTGAGAGTAGAGAGAGAGGAGGGAGTAGGATAATCCCCGAGAGGAGAGAGAAAGGAGGGAGTAGTATAATACCCTGAGAGTAGAGAGAGAGGGAGGAGGAATTAGTATATTACCATGAGAGTAGAGAGAGAGGAGGGAGTAGTATAATACCCTGAGAGTAGAGAGAGAGGAGGGAGTAGTATAATACCCTGAGAGTAGAGAGAGAGGAGGGAGTAGTATAATATCCTGAGAGTAGAGAGAGACAGGAGTGAGTAGTTTAATTCCCTGAGCGTAGAGAGAGAGGAGGGAGTAGAATAATACCCTGAGAGGAGAGAGAAAGGAGGGAGTAGTATAATACCCTGAGAGTAGAGAGAGACAGGAGTGAGTAGTTTAATTCCCTGAGCGTAGAGAGAGAGGAGGGAGTAGTATAATTCCCTGAGAGTAGAGAGAGTGGAGGGAGTAGTATAATACCCTGAGAGTAGAGAGAGAAGAGGGAGTAGTATAATACCCTGAGAGTAGAGAGAGAAGAGGGAGTAGTATAATACCCTGAGAATAGAGAGAGAGGAGGGAGTAGTATAATACCCTGAGAGGAGAGAGAGAGGAGGGAGTAGTATAATACCCTGAGAGTAGAGAGAGAAGAGGGAGTAGTATTATACCCCGAGAGGAGAGAGAGAGGAGGGAGTAGTATAATACCCTGAGAGGAGAGAGAGAGGAGGGAGTAGTATAATACCCTGAGAGGAGAGAGAGAGGAGGGAGTAGTATAATACCCTGAGAATAGAGAGAGAGTAGGGAGTAGTATATTACCCTGAGAGTAGACAGAGTGGAGGGAGTAGTATAATACCCTGAGAGTTGAAAGAGAGAGAGAGAGAGTAGGGAGTAGGATAACACCCTGAGAGTTGAGCGAGAGAGAGGAGGGAGTAGTATAATACCCTGAGAGTAGAGAGAGGAGGGAGTAGTATAATACCCTGAGAGTAGAGAGAGGAGGGAGTAGTATGATACCCTTAGAGGAGAGAGAGGAGGGAGTAGTATAATACCCTGAGAGGAGAGAGAGAGGAGGTAGAAGTATAATACCCTGTGAGTACAGAGAGAGAGAGGAGGGAGTAGTATAATACCCTGAGAGGAGGGAGTAGTATATTACCCTGAGAGGAAAGAGAGAGAGGAGGGAGTAGTATATTACCCTGAGAGTAGAGAGAGAGGAGGGACAAGTATAATACCTTGAGAATAGAAAGAGAGGAGGGAGTAGTATAATACCCTGAGAGGAGATAGAGAGGAGGGAGTAATATAATACCCTGAGAGTAGAGAGAGGAGGGAGCAGTATAATAACCTGAGAGTGAGAGGAGGGAGGAGTATAATACCCTGAAAGTAGACAGAGAGAAGGGAGTAGTATAATACCCTGAGAGTAGAGAGAGAGGAGGGATTAGTATATTACCCTGAGAGTAGAGAGAGAGGAGGGAGTAGTATAGTACCCTGAGTTAGAGAGAGAGGAGGGAGTACTATATTACCCTGAGAGTAGAGAGATAGGAGGGAGTAATATAATACCCTGAGAGTAGAGAGAGAGAGGAGGGAGTAGTATAATACCCTGAGAGTAGAGAGAGAGAGAGGAGTGAGTAGTATAATAACCTGAGAGTAGAGAGAGTGGAGGGAGTTGTATAATACCCTGAGAGTAGAGAGAGAGGAGGGAGTAGTATAATAACTGAGAGTAGAGAGAGAGGAGGAAGTAGTATAATACCCTGAGAGTAGAGAGAGAGAGAGGAGGGAGTAGTATAATTCCCTGAGAGTTGAGACTGAGAGGAGGGAGTAATATATTACCCTGAGAGTAGACAGAGAGGAGGGAGTAGTATAATACCCTGAGAATAGAGAGAGAGGAGGGAGTAGTATAATATCCTGAGAGGAGAGAGAGAGGAGGGAGTAGTATAATACCCTGAGAGTGAGAGAGAGAAGAGGGAGTAGTATAACACCCTGAGAGTAGAGAGAGAGAGGAGGGAGTAGTATAATACCCTGAGAGGAGAGAGAGAGGAGGGAGTAGTATAATACCCTGAGAGTAGAGAGAGAAGAGGGAGTAGTATTATACCCCGAGAGGAGAGAGAGAGGAGGGAGTAGTATAATACCCTGAGAGGAGAGAGAGAGGAGGGAGTAGTATAATACCCTGAGAGGAGAGAGAGAGGAGGGAGTAGTATAATACCCTGAGAATAGAGAGAGAGTAGGGAGTAGTATAATACCCTGAGAGTAGAGAGAGAGTAGGGAGTAGTATAATACCCTGAGAGTAGACAGAGTGGAGGGAGTAGTATAATACCCTGAGAGTTGAAGAGAGAGAGAGAGAGTAGGGAGTAGGATAATACCCTGAGAGTTGAGAGAGAGAGAGGAGGGAGTAGTATAATACCCTGAGAGTAGAGAGAGAGGAGGGAGTAGTATAATACCCTGAGAGTAGAGAGAGAGGAGGGAGTAGTATAATACCCTGAGAGTAGAAAGAGGAGGGAGTAGTATAATACCCTGAGAGTAGAGAGAGGAGGGAGTAGTATAATACCCTGAGAGTAGAGAGAGAGGAGGGAGTAGTATAATACCCTGAGAGTAGAAAGAGGAGGGAGTAGTATAATAACCTGAGAGGAGAGAGAGGAGGGAGTAGTATAATACCCTGAGAGGAGAGAGAGAGGAGGTAGAAGTATAATACCCTGTGAGTAGAGAGAGAGAGAGGAGGGAGTAGTATAATACCCTGAGAATAGAGAGAGAGTAGGGAGTAGTATATTACCCTGAGAGTAGAGAGAGAGGAGGAAATAGTATAATACCCTGAGAGGAGAGAGAGAGGAGGGAGTAGTATAATACCCTGAGAGTAGAAAGAGGAGGGAGTAGTATAATACCCTGAGAGTAGAGAGAGGAGGGAGTAGTATAATACCCTGAGAGTTGAAAGAGAGAGAGAGAGAGTAGGGAGTAGGATAACACCCTGAGAGTTGAGCGAGAGAGAGGAGGGAGTAGTATAATACCCTGAGAGTAGAGAGAGAGGAGGGAGTAGTATAATACCCTGAGAGTAGAGAGAGAGGAGGAAATAGTATAATACCCTGAGAGGAGAGAGAGAGGAGGGAGTAGTATAATACCCTGAGAGTAGAAAGAGGAGGGAGTAGTATAATACCCTGAGAGTAGAGAGAGGAGGGAGTAGTATAATACCCTGAGAGTAGAGAGAGAGGAGGTAGAAGTATAATACCCTGTGAGTACAGAGAGAGAGAGGAGGGAGTAGTATAATACCCTGAGAGGAAAGAGAGAGAGGAGGGAGTAGTATATTACCCTGAGAGTAGAGAGAGAGGAGGGACAAGTATAATACCTTGAGAATAGAAAGAGAGGAGGGAGTAGTATAATACCCTGAGAGGAGATAGAGAGGAGGGAGTAGTATAATACCCTGAAAGTAGACAGAGAGAAGGGAGTAGTATAATACCCTGAAAGTAGAGAGAGAGGAGGGAGTACTATATTACCCTGAGAGTAGAGAGATAGGAGGGAGTAATATAATACCCTGAGAGTAGAGAGAGAGGAGGGATTAGTATATTACCCTGAGAGTAGAGAGAGAGGAGGGAGTAGTATAGTACCCTGAGTTAGAGAGAGAGGAGGGAGTACTATATTACCCTGAGAGTAGAGAGATAGGAGGGAGTAATATAATACCCTGAGAGTAGAGAGAGAGAGGAGGGAGTAGTATAATACCCTGAGAGTAGAGAGAGAGAGAGGAGTGAGTAGTATAATAACCTGAGAGTAGAGAGAGTGGAGGGAGTTGTATAATACCCTGAGAGTAGAGAGAGAGGAGGGAGTAGTATACTGCCCTGAGAGTAGAGAGAGAGGAGGGAGTAGTATAATAACTGAGAGTAGAGAGAGAGGAGGAAGTAGTATAATACCCTGAGAGTAGAGAGAGAGAGAGGAGGGAGTAGTATAATTCCCTGAGAGTTGAGACTGAGAGGAGGGAGTAATATATTACCCTGAGAGTAGACAGAGAGGAGGGAGTAGTATAATACCCTGAGAATAGAGAGAGAGGAGGGAGTAGTATAATACCCTGAGAGGAGAGAGAGAGGAGGGAGTAGTATAATACCCTGAGAGGAGAGAGAGAGGAGGGAGTAGTATAATACCCTGAGAGGAGAGAGAGAGGAGGGAGTAGTATAATACCCTGAGAGTAGAGAGTGAGAGGAGGGAGTAGTATAATACCCTGAGAGGAGAGAGAGAGGAGGGAGTAGTATAATACCCTGAGAATAGAGAGAGAGTAGGGAGTAGTATAATACCCTGAGAGTAGACAGAGTGGAGGGATTAGTATAATACCCTGAGAGTTGAAAGAGAGAGAGAGAGAGTAGGGAGTAGGATAACACCCTGAGAGTTGAGCGAGAGAGAGGAGGGAGTAGTATAATACCCTGTGAGTACAGAGAGAGAGAGGAGGGAGTAGTATAATACCCTGAGAGTAGAAAGAGGAGGGAGTAGTATGATACCCTTAGAGGAGAGAGAGGAGGGAGTAGTATAATACCCTGAGAGGAGAGAGAGAGGAGGTAGAAGTATAATACCCTGTGAGTACAGAGAGAGAGAGGAGGGAGTAGTATAATACCCTGAGAGGAAAGAGAGAGAGGAGGGAGTAGTATATTACCCTGAGAGTAGAGAGAGAGGAGGGACAAGTATAATACCTTGAGAATAGAAAGAGAGGAGGGAGTAGTATAATACCCTGAGAGGAGAGAGAGAGGAGGGAGTAATATAATACCCTGAGAGTAGAGAGAGGAGGGAGCAGTATAATAACCTGAGAGTGAGAGCAGGGAGGAGGGAGTAGTATAATACCCTGAGAGTAGAGAGAGAGGAGGGATTAGTATATTACCCTGAGAGTAGAGAGAGAGGAGGGAGTAGTATAGTACCCTGAGATTAGAGAGAGAGGAGGGAGTACTATAATACCCTGAGAGTAGAGAGATAGGAGGGAGTAATATAATACCCTGAGAGTAGAGAGAGAGAGGAGGGAGTAATATAATACCCTGAGAGTAGAGAGAGAGGAGGGATTAGTATATTACCCTGAGAGTAGAGAGAGAGGAGGGAGTAGTATAGTACCCTGAGTTAGAGAGAGAGGAGGGAGTACTATATTACCCTGAGAGTAGAGAGATAGGAGGGAGTAATATAATACCCTGAGAGTAGAGAGAGAGAGGAGGGAGTAATATAATACCCTGAGAGGAGAGAGAGAGGAGGGAGTAGTATAATACCCTGAGAGGAGAGAGAGAGGAGGGAGTAGTATAACACCCTGAGAGTAGAGAGAGAGGAGGGAGTAGTATACTGCCCTGAGAGTAGAGTGAGAGGAGGGAGTAGTATAATAACTGAGAGTAGAGAGAGAGGAGGAAGTAGTATAATAACCTGAGAGGAGAGAGAGTGGAGGGAGTTGTATAATACCCTGAGAGTAGAGAGAGAGGAGGGAGTAGTATACTGCCCTGAGAGTAGAGTGAGAGGAGGGAGTAGTATAATAACTGAGAGTAGAGAGAGAGGAGGAAGTAGTATAATACCCTGAGAGGAGATAGAGAGGAGGGAGTAGTATAATACCCTGAGAGTAGAGAGAGAGAGGAGGGAGTAGTATAATACCCGGAGAGTAGAGAGAGAGAGGAGGGAGTAGTAAATAACCTGAGAGGAGAGAGAGAGGAGGGAGTAGTATATTACCCTGAGAGTAGAGAGAGAGGAGGGAGTAGTATAATACCCTGAGAGTAGAGAGAGAGGAGGGAGTAGTATAATACCCTGAGAGTAGAGAGAGAGGAGGGAGTAGTATAATATCCTGAGAGTAGAGAGAGAGGAGGGAGTAGTATAATACCCTGAGAGTAGAGAGAGAGAGGAGGGAGTAGTCTAATACCCTGAGAATAGAGAGAGAGGAGGGAGTAGTATTATACCCTGAGAGGAGAGAGAGAGGAGGGAGTAGTATTAAACCCTGAGAGTAGAGAGAGGAGGAAGTAGTATATTACCATGAGAGTAGAGAGAGAGGAGGGAGTAGTCTAATACCCTGAGAGTAGAGAGAGAGGAGGGAGTAGTATAATACCCTGAGAGTAGAGAGAGAGGAGGGAGTAGTATAATACCCTGAGAGGAGAGAGAGAGGAGGGAGTAGTATAATACCCTGAGAGTAGAGAGAGAGAGGAGGGAGTAGTATAATACCCTGAGAGTAGACAGAGTGGAGGGAGTGGTATAATACCCTGAGAGTAGAGAGAGAGGAGGGAGTAGTATAATACCCTGAGAGTAGAGAGAGGAGGGAGTAGTATAATACCCTGAGAGGAGTGAGAGAGGAGGGAGTGGTATAATACCCTGAGAGTAGAGAGAGAGGAGGGAGAAGTATAATACCCTGAGAGTAGAGAGAGGAGGGAGTAGTTTAAAACCTCTCTAGGCTAGGCGGGACCAATTCGTCCCACCTACGTAACAGCCACTGCTATCCTGTGGCGCGATTTTCAAAACGTTAAAAATCCTATTACTTCAATTTCTCAAACATATGACTATTTTACAGCCATTTAAAGACAAGACTCTCGTTAATCTAACCACACTGTCCGATTTCAAAAAGGCTTTACAACGAAAGCAAAACATTAGATTATGTCAGCAGAGTACCAAGCCAGAAATAATCAGACACCCATTTTTCAAGCCAGCATATAATGTCACCAAAACCCAGAAGACAGCTAAATGCAGCACTCACCTTTGATGATCTTCATCAGATGACAACCCTAGGACATTATGTTATACAATACATGCATGTTTTGTTCAATCAAGTTCATATTTATATCAAAAACCAGCTTTTTACATTAGCATGTGACGTTCAGAACTAGCATACCCCCGCAAACTTCCGGGGAATTCGCTAACATTTTACTAAATTACTCACGATAAACGTTCACAAAAAGCATAACAATTATTTTAAGAATTATAGATACAGACCTCCTCTATGCACTCGATATGTCCGATTTTAAAATAGCTTTTGGTGAAAGCACATTTTGCAATATTCTAAGTACATAGCCCAGGCATCACGGGCTCGCTTATTTAGACACCCGGCAAGTTTAGCACTCACCATAATCATATTTACTATTATAAAAATGTCATTACCTTTTGTTGTCTTTGTCAGAATACACAGCCAGGACTGCTACTTCAATAACAAATGTTGGTTTGGTCCAAAATAATCCATCGTTATATTTGAATAGCGGCGTTTTGTTCGTATGCTCCAGACACTATCCGAAATAGTAAAGAAGTGTCACGCGCTTGGCGCAATTCGTGACAATAAAATTCCTAAGTATTCCATTACCGTATCTCGATGCATGTCAACCGCTGTTTAAAATCAATTTTTACGACACTTTTCTCGTAGAAAAGCGATAATATTCCGACAGGGAATCTCCTTTTCGGCAAACAGAGGAAAAAATCCCAAAGGCGGGGGCGGTCGGGGTCACGCACATAAGCCAGTGTCTCTTGATGGGCCACTTGAGAAAGGCGATAATGTGTTTCAGCCTGGGGCTGGAATGACGACATTCTGTTTTTTCCCGGGCTCTGAGAGCCTATGGACGACGTGGGAAGTGTCACGTTAGAGCAGAGATCCTTAGTAAATGATAGAGATGGAAAAGAAGTTCAAGAAATGGTCAGACAGGCCACTTCCTGTAAAGGAATCTCTCAGGTTTTGACCTGCCATTTGAGTTCTGTTATACTCACAGACACCATTCAAACAGTTTTAGAAAATTTAGGGTGTTTTCTATCCATATGTAATAAGTATATGCATATTCTAGTTACTGGGTAGGAGTGGTAACCAGATTAAATCGGGTATGTTTTTTATCCAGCCGTGTCAATGCTGCCCCCTAGCCCTAACAGGATAATACCCTGAGAGTAGAGAGAGAGGAGGGAGTAGTATAATGCCCTGAGGAGAGAGAGAGGAGGGAGTAGTATAATACCCTGAGAGTAGAGAGAGAGGAGGGAGTAGTATAATACCCTGAGAGTAGAGAGAGAGGAGGGAGTAGTAGAATGCCCTGAGAAGAGAGAGAGAGGAGGGAGTAGTATAATACCCTGAGAGTAGAGAGAGAGGGAGGAGGAAAAGAGTAGTATAATACCCCGAGAGGAGAGAGAGAGGAGGGAGTAGTATAATACCCTGAGAGGAGAGAGTGGGGAGGGAGTAGTATAATACCCTGAGAGTAGAGAGAGAGGAGGGAGTAGTATAATACCCTGAGAGTAGAGAGAGGAGGGAGTAGTAAAATACCCTGAGAGTAGAGAGAGAGGGAGGAGGAATTAGTATATTACCCTGAGAGTAAAGAGAGAGGAGGGAGTCGTATAATTCCCTGAGAGTAGAGAGAGAGGAGGGAGTAGTATAATAACCTGAGAGTAGAAAGAGAGGAGGGAGTAGTATATTACCCTGAGAGTAGAGAGAGAGGAGGAAGTAGTATAATACAATGAGAGTAGAGAGAGAGGAGGAAGTAGTATATTACCATGAGAGTAGAGAGAGGAGGGAGTAGTATAATAACCTGAGAGTAGAAAGAGAGGAGGGAGTAGTATAATACCCTGAGAGTAGAGAGAGAGGAGGAAGTAGTATAATACAATGAGAGTAGAGAGAGAGGAGGAAGTAGTATATTACCATGAGAGTAGAGAGAAGAGGGAGTAGTATAATACACTGAGAATAGAGAGAGAGGAGGGAGTAGTATAATACCCTGAGAGTAGAGAGAGAGGAGGGAGTAGTATAATACCCTGAGAGTAGAGAGAGAGGGAGGAGGGAGTAGGACAATACCCTGAGAGTAGAGAGAGAGGATGGAGTTGAATAATACCCTGAGAGTAGAGAGAGAGGAAGGAGGAAGTAGGGGAATAGCCTGAGAGAGGAGGGAGTATGGGAATAGCCTGAGAGGAGGGAGAAGGGGAAACCTTGAGAGGAGGGAGTAGTATAATACCCTGAGAGTAGAGATAGGAGGGAGTAGTAAAATAACCTGAGAGTAGAGAGAGAGGGAGGAGGAATTAGTATATTACCTTGAGAGTAGAGAGAGAGGAGGGAGTAGTATAATACCCCGAGAGGAGAGAGAGAGGAGGGAGTAGTATAATACCCTGAGAGTAGAGAGAGAGGAGGGAGTAGTATAATTCCATGAGAGTAAAGAGAGAGGATGGAGTAGTATAATACGCTGAGAGTAGAGAGAGAGGAGGGAGTAGTATAATATCCTGAGAGTAGAGAGAGAGGATAGAGTAGTATAATACGCTGAGAGGAGAGAGAGAGGAGGGAGTAGTATAATACCCTGAGAGTAGAGAGAGAGGAGGGACTAGTATAATATCCTGAGATTAGAGAGAGAAGATGGAGTAGTATAATACCCTGAGAGTAGAGAGAGAGAGGAGGGAGTAGGATAATACCCTGAGAGTAGAGAGAGAGAGGAGGGAGTAGTATAATACCCTGAGAGGAGAGAGAGAGGAGGAAGTAGTATATTACCATGAGAGAAGAGAGAGGAGGGAGTGGTATAATACCCTGAGAGTAGAGAGAGAGGAGAGAGTAGTATAATATCCTGAGAGTAGAGAGAGAGGGAGGAGGGAGTAGTATAATACCCTGAGAGTAGAGAGAGTGGAGGGAGTAGTATAATACCCTGAGAGGAGAGAGAGAGGAGGGATTAGTATAATACCCTGAGAGTAGAGAGAGAGGAGGGAGTAGTATAATACCCCGAGAGGAGAGAGAGAGGAGGGAGTAGTATAATACCCTGAGAGTAGAGAGAGGAGGGAGTAGTAAAATACCCTGAGAGTAGAGAGAGAGGGAGGAGGAATTAGTATATTGCCCTGAGAGTAAAGAGAGAGGAGGGAGTAGTATAATTCCCTGAGAGTAGAGAGAGAGGAGGGAGTAGTATAATTCCCTGAGAGTAAAGAGAGAGGAGGGAGTAGTATAATTCCCTGAGAGTAGAGAGAGAGGAGGGAGTAGTATAATTCCCTGAGAGTAGAGAGAGAGGAGGGAGTAGTATAATAACCTGAGAGTAGAAAGAGAGGAGGGAGTAGTATAAAACCCTGAGAATAGAGAGAGAGGAGGGAGTAGTATAATACCCTGAGAGTAGAGAGAGAGGAGGGAGTAGGATAATACCCTGAGAGTAGAGAGAGAGAGGAGGGAGTAGTATAATACCCTGAGAGGAGAGAGAGAGGAGGGAGTAGTATAATACGCTGAGAGGAGAGAGAGAGGAGGGAGTAGTATAATACCCTGAGAGTAGAGAGAGAGGAGGGAGTAGTATAATACGCTGAGAGGAGAGAGAGAGGAGGGAGTAGTATAATACCCTGAGAGTAGAGAGAGAGGAGGGAGTAGTATAATACCCTGAGAGTAGAGAGAGAGAGGAGGGAGTAGGATAATACCCTGAGAGTAGAGAGAGAGAGGAGGGAGTAGTATAATACCCTGAGAGGAGAGAGAGAGGAGGAAGTAGTATATTACCATGAGAGAAGAGAGAGGAGGGAGTAGTATAATACCCTGAGAGTAGAGAGAGAGGAGGGAGTAGTATAATACCCCGAGAGGAGAGAGAGAGGAGGGAGTAGTAAAATACCCTGAGAGTAGAGAGAGAGGGAGGAGGAATTAGTATATTGCCCTGAGAGTAAAGAGAGAGGAGGGAGTAGTATAATTCCCTGAGAGTAGAGAGAGAGGAGGGAGTAGTATAATTCCCTGAGAGTAAAGAGAGAGGAGGGAGTAGTATAATACCCTGAGAGTAGAGAGAGAGGAGGGAGTAGTATAATACCCTGAGAGTAGAGAGAGAGGAGGGCGTAGTATAATATCCTGAGAGTAGAGAGAGAGGATGGAGTAGTATAATACCCTGAGAGTAGAGAGAGAGAGGAGGGAGTAGGATAATACCCTGAGAGTAGAGAGAGAGAGGAGGGAGTAGTATAATACCCTGAGAGGAGAGAGAGAGGAGGAAGTAGTATATTACCATGAGAGAAGAGAGAGGAGGGAGTGGTATAATACCCTGAGAGTAGAGAGAGAGGAGGGAGTAGTATAATATCCTGAGAGTAGAGAGAGAGAGGAGGGAGTAGTATAATATCCTGAGAGTGGAGAGAGAGAGGAGGGAGTAGTATAATACCCTGAGAGTGGAGAGAGAGAGGAGGGAGTAGTATAATACCCTGAGAGTAGAGAGAGAGGAGGGAGTAGTATAATACCCTGAGAGTAGACAGAGAGGAGGGAGTAGTATAATACCCTGAGAGTAGAGAGAGAGGAGGGAGCTGTATAATAACCTGAGAGTAGAGATTGAGAGGAGGGAGGAGTATAATACCCTGAGAGTTGAGAGAGTGGAGAGAGTAGTATAATAACCTGAGAGTTGAGAGTGAGAGGAGGGAGTAGTATATTACCCTGAGAGTAGACAGAGAGGAGGGAGGAGTATATTACCCTGAGAGTAGACAGAGAGGAGGGAGGAGTATAATACCCTGAGTGTAGAGAGAGAGGAGGGAGCTGTATAATAACCTGAGAGTAGAGATTGAGAGGAGGGAGGAGTATAATACCCTGAGAGTTGAGAGTGAGAGCAGGGAGTAGTATAATACCCTGAGAGTAGAGAGAGAGGAGGGAGTAGTATATTACCCTGAGAGTAGAGAGAGAGGAGGGAGTAGTATAATACCCTGAGAGGAGGGAGTAGTATAATATCCTGAGAGTAGAGAGAGAGGAGGGAGTAGTATAATACCCTGAGAGTAGAGAGAGAGGAGGGAGTAGTATAATACCCCGAGAGGAGAGAGAGAGGAGGGAGTAGTATAATAACCTGAGAATAGAGAGAGAGAAGGGAATAGTGCAAAACCCTGAGAATAGAGAGAGAGGAGGGAGTAGTATTATACCCTGAGAGGAGAGAGAGAGGAGGGAGTAGTATTATACCCTGAGAGTAGAGAGAGAGGAGGAAGTAGTATATTACCCTGAGAGTAGAGAGAGAGGAGGGAGTAGTATATTACCCTGAGAGTAGAGAGAGAGGAGGGAGTAGTATAATAACCTGAGAGTAGAGAGTGAGAGGAGGGAGTAGTATATTACCTTGAGAGTAGAGAGAGTGGAGAGAGTAGTATAATACCCTGAGAGTAGAGAGAGAGGGAGGAGGGAGTAGGGCAATACCCTAAGAGTAGAGAGAGAGGATGGAGTAGAATAATACCCTGAGAGTAGAGAGAGAGGAAGGAGGAAGTAGGGGAATAGCCTGAGAGAGGAGGGAGTATGGGAATAGCCTGAGAGGAGGGAGAAGGGGAAACCTTGAGAGGAGGGAGTAGTATAATACCCTGAGAGTAGAGATAGGAGGGAGTAGTAAAATAACCTGAGAGTAGAGAGAGAGGGAGGAGGAATTAGTATATTACCTTGAGAGTAGAGAGAGAGGAGGGAGTAGTATAATTCCCTGAGAGTAAAGAGAGAGGATGGAGTAGTATAATACGCTGAGAGTAGAGAGAGAGGAGGGAGTAGTATAATATCCTGAGAGTAGAGAGAGAGGATGGAGTAGTATAATACGCTGAGAGTAGAGAGAGAGGAGGGAGTAGTATAATACCCTGAGAGTAGAGAGAGAGGAGGGAGTAGTATAATATCCTGAGAGTAGAGAGAGAAGATGGAGTAGTATAATACCCTGAGAGTAGAGAGAGAGAGGAGTGAGTAGGATAATACCCTGAGAGTAGAGAGAGAGAGGAGGGAGTAGTATAATACCCTGAGAGGAGAGAGAGAGGAGGAAGTAGTATATTACCATGAGAGAAGAGAGAGGAGGGAGTGGTATAATACCCTGAGAGTAGAGAGAGAGGAGGGAGTAGTATAATATCCTGAGAGTAGAGAGAGAGAGGAGGGAGTAGTATAATACCCTGAGAGTAGAGAGAGAGGATGGAGTAGGATAATACCCTGAGAGTAGAGAGAGAGAGGAGGGAGTAGGATAATACCCTGAGAGTAGAGAGAGAGAGGAGGGAGTAGTATAATACCCTGAGAGGAGAGAGAGAGGAGGAAGTAGTATATTACCATGAGAGAAGAGAGAGGAGGGAGTGGTATAATACCCTGAGAGTAGAGAGAGAGGAGGGAGTAGTATAATACCCTGAGAGTGGAGGGAGTAGTATAATACCCTGAGAGTAGAGAGAGAGGAGGGAGTAGTATAATTCCCTGAAAGTAGAGTGAGAGGAGGGAGTAGTATAATAACTGAGAGTAGAGAGAGAGGAGGAAGTAGTATAATACCCTGAGAGTAGAGAGAGAGGAGGAAGTAGTATAATACCCTGAGAGTAGAGAGAGTGGAGAGAGTAGTATAATACCCTGAGAGTAGAGAGAGAGGGGAGGGAGTAGTATAATACCCTGAGAGTAGAGAGAGTGGAGAGGGAGTAGGATAATACCCTGAGAGTAGAGAGATGGGAGGGAGTAGTAAAATAACCTGAGTGGAGATAGAGAGGAGGGAGTAGTATAATACCCTGAGAGTAGAGAGAGAGGGGAGGGAGTAGTATAATACCCTGAGAGTTGAGAGAGAGGGGAGGGAGTAGGATAATACCCTGAGAGTATAGAGATGGGAGGGAGTAGTATAATAACCTGAGAGTAGAGAGTGAGAGGAGGGAGGAGTATAATACCCTGAGAGTTGAGAGTGAGAGGAGGGAGTAGTATATTACCCTGAGAGTAGACAGAGAGGAGGGAGGAGTATAATACCCTGAGTGTAGAGAGAGAGGAGGGAGCTGTATAATAACCTGAGAGTAGAGATTGAGAGGAGGGAGGAGTATAATACCCTGAGAGTAGAGAGAGAGGAGGGAGTAGTATATTACCCTGAGAGTAGAGAGAGAGGAGGGAGTAGTATAATACCCTGAGAGGAGGAAGTAGTATAATACCCTGAGAGTAGAGAGAGAGGGAGGAGGAATTAGTATATTACCATGAGAGTAGAGAGAGAGGAGGGAGTAGTATAATACCCTGAGAGTAGAGAGAGAGGAGGGAGTAGTATATTACCCTGAGAGTAGAGAGAGAGGAGGGAGGAGTATAATACCCTGAGAGTGAGAGAGGAGGGAGTAGTATAATACCCTGAGAGTAGAGAGAGAGGAGGGAGGAGTATAATACCCTGAGAGTTGAGAGTGAGAGGAGGGAGTAGTATATTACCCTGAGAGTAGACAGAGAGGAGGGAGTAGTATAATACCCTGAGAGTAGAGAGAGAGGAGGGAGTAGTATATTACCCTGAGAGTAGAGAGAGAGGAGGGAGTAGTATAATACCCTGAGAGTAGAGAGAGAGGAGGGAGTAGTATAATACCCTGAGAGTAGAGAGAGAGGAGGGAGTAGTATATTACCCTGAGAGTAGAGAGAGAGGAGGGAGTAGTATAATACCCTGAGAGTAGAGAGAGAGGAGGGAGTAGTATAATACCCTGAGAGTAGAGAGAGAGGAGGGAGTAGTATAATACCCTGAGAGTAGAGAGAGAGGAGGGAGTAGTATATTACCCTGAGAGTAGACAGAGAGGAGGGAGTAGTATTATACCCTGAGAGGAGAGAGAGAGGAGGGAGTAGTATTATACCCTGAGAGTAGAGAGAGAGGAGGGAGTAGTATAATACCCTGAGAGTAGAGAGAGAGGAGGGAGTAGTATAATACCCCGAGAGGAGAGAGAGAGGAGGGAGTAGTATAATACCCTGAGAGTAGAGAGAGAGGAGGGAGTAGTATAATACCCTGAGAGGAGAGAGAGAGGAGGGAGTAGTATAATACCCTGAGAGGAGAGAGAGTGGAGAGAGTAGTATAATACCCTGAGAGTAGAGAGAGAGGATGGAGTAGAATAATACCCTGAGAGTAGAGAGAGAGGAAGGAGGGAGTAGGGGAATAGCCTGAGAGAGGAGGGAGTATGGGAATAGCCTGAGAGGAGGGAGTAGGGGAAACCTTGAGAGGAGGGGGTAGTATAATACCCTAAGAGGAGAGAGTGGGGAGGGAGTAGTATAATACCCTGAGAGTAGAGAGAGAGGAGGGAGTAGTATAATTCCCTGAGAGTAAAGAGAGAGGAGGGAGTAGTATAATTCCCTGAGAGTAGAGAGAGAGGAGGGAGTAGTATAATTCCCTGAGAGTAGAGAGAGAGGAGGGAGTAGTAAAATACCCTGAGAGGAGAGAGTGGGGAGGGAGTAGTATAATACCCTGAGAGTAGAGAGAGAGGAGGGAGTAGTATAATACCCTGAGAGGAGAGAGAGAGGAGGAAGTAGTATATTACCATGAGAGTAGAGAGAGGAGGGAGTGGTATAATACCCTGAGAGTAGAGAGAGAGGAGGGAGTAGTATAATACCCTGAGAGTAGAGAGAGTGGAGGGAGTAGTATAATACCCTGAGAGTAGAGAGAGTGGAATGAGTAGTATAACACCCAGAGAGTAGAGAGAGAGGAGGGAGTAGTATAATATCCTGAGAGTAGAAAGAGATAGGAGGAAGTAGTATATTACATTGAGAGAAGAGTGAGTGGAGGGAGTAGTATAATACCCTGAGAGGAGATAGAGAGGAGGGAGTAGTATAATACCCGGAGAGTAGAGAGAGTGGAGAGAGTAGTATAATACCCTGAGAGGAGATAGAGAGGAGGGAGTAGTAAAATAACCTGAGAGGAGGGAGTAGTATAATACCCTGAGAGTAGAGAGGAGAGGAGGGAGGAGTATAATACCCTGAGAGTTGAGAGTGAGAGGAGGGAGTAGTATAATACCCTGAGAGGAGAGAGAGAGGAGGGAGTAGTATAATACCCTGAGAGTAGAGAGAGAGGAGGGAGTAGTATATTACCATGAGAGTAGAGAGAGGAGGGAGTAGTATAATACCCTGAGAGTAGAGAGAGAGGAGGGAGTAGTATAATACCCTGAGAGCAGAGAGAGAGGAGGGAGTAGTATAATACCCTGAGAGCAGAGAGAGAGGAGGGAGTAGTATAATACCCTGAGAATAGAGAGAGAGGAGGGAGTAGTATAATACCCTGAGAGTAGAGAGAGTGGAGAGAGTAGTATAATACCCTGAGAGTAGAGAGAGTGCAGAGAGTAGTATAATACCCTGAGAGTAGAGAGAGAGGGAGGAGGGAGTAGGGCAATACCCTGAGAGTAGAGAGAGAGGATGGAGTAGAATAATACCCTGAGAGAAGAGTGAGAGGAGGGATTAGTATAATACCCTGAGAGTAGAGAGAGTGGAGAGAGTAGTATAATACCCTGAGAGTAGAGAGAGAGGATGGAGTAGAATAATACCCTGAGAGTAGAGAGAGAGGAAGGAGGGAGTAGGGGAATAGCCTGAGAGAGGAGGGAGTATGGGAATAGCCTGAGAGGAGGGAGTAGTATAATACCCTGAGAGTAGAGAGAGAGAAGGGAGTAGTATAATACTCTGAGAGGAGAGAGAGATGAGGGAGTAGTATAATAACCTGAGAGTAGAGATTGAGAGGAGGGAGTTGTATAATACCCTGAGAGTAGAGAGAGAGAAGGGAGTAGTATAATACTCTGAGAGTAGAGAGAGAGGATGGAGTAGAATAATACCCTGAGAGTAGAGAGAGAGGAAGGAGGGAGTAGGGGAATAGCCTGAGAGAGGAGGGAGTAGGGGAATAGCCTGAGAGGAGGGAGTAGTATAATACCCTGAGAATAGCGAGAGGAGGGAGTAGTATATTACCCTGAGAGTAGAGAGTGAGAGAAGGGAGGAGTATAATACCATGAGAGTAGAGAGAGAGGAGGGAGTAGTATAATACCCTGAGAGTAGAGAGAGAGGAGGAAGTAGTATAATACCCTGAGAGTAGAGAGAGAGAGGAGGGAGTAGTATAATACCCTGAGAGGAAAGGGAGAGGAGGGAGTAGTATATTACCCTGAGAGGAAAGGGAGAGAAGGGAGTAGTAGAATACCCTGAGAGTAGAGAGAGAGGAGGGAGTAGTATAATATCCTGAGAGTAGAGAGAGAGAGGAGGGAGTAGTATAATACCCTGAGAGTGGAGGGAGTAGTATAATACCCTGAGAGTAGAGAGAGAGGAGGGAGTAGTATAATTCCCTGAAAGTAGAGTGAGAGGAGGGAGTAGTATAATAACTGAGAGTAGAGAGAGAGGAGGAAGTAGTATAATACCCTGAGAGTAGAGAGAGAGGAGGAAGTAGTATAATACCCTGAGAGTAGAGAGAGAGGAGGAAGTAGTATAATACCCTGAGAGTAGAGAGAGTGGAGAGAGTAGTATAATACCCTGAGAGTAGAGAGAGGGGAGGGAGTAGTATAATTCCCTGAAAGTAGAGTGAGAGGAGGGAGTAGTATAATAACTGAGAGTAGAGAGAGAGGAGGAAGTAGTATAATACCCTGAGAGTAGAGAGAGTGGAGAGAGTAGTATAATACCCTGAGAGTAGAGAGAGGGGAGGGAGTAGTATAATACCCTGAGAGTAGAGAGAGTGGAGAGGGAGTAGGATAATACCCTGAGAGTATAGAGATGGGAGGGAGTAGTAAAATAACCTGAGTGGAGATAGAGAGGAGGGAGTAGTATAATACCCTGAGAGTAGAGAGAGAGGGGAGGGAGTAGTATAATACCCTGAGAGTTGAGAGTGAGAGGAGGGAGTAGTATATTACCCTGAGAGTAGACAGAGAGGAGGGAGGAGTATAATACCCTGAGTGTAGAGAGAGAGGAGGGAGCTGTATAATAACCTGAGAGTAGAGATTGAGAGGAGGGAGGAGTATAATACCCTGAGAGTAGAGAGAGAGGAGGGAGTAGTATATTACCCTGAGAGTAGAGAGAGAGGAGGGAGTAGTATAATACCCTGAGAAGGAGGAGAGTAGTATAATACCCTGAGAGTAGAGAGAGAGGGAGGAGGAATTAGTATATTACCATGAGAGTAGAGAGAGAGGAGGGAGTAGTATAATACCCTGAGAGTAGAGAGAGAGGAGGGAGTAGTATATTACCCTGAGAGTAGAGAGAGAGGAGGGAGTAGTATAATACCCTGAGAGTAGAGAGAGAGGAGGGAGCTGTATAATAACCTGAGAGTAGAGAGTGAGAGGAGGGAGGAGTATAATACCCTGAGAGTAGAGAGGAGGGAGTAGTCTAATACCCTGAGAGTAGAGAGAGAGGAGGGAGTAGTATAATACCCTGAGAGTAGAGAGAGAGGAGGGAGCTGTATAATAACCTGAGAGTAGAGAGTGAGAGGAGGGAGGAGTATAATACCCTGAGAGTAGAGAGGAGGGAGTAGTATAATACCCTGAGAGTAGAGAGAGAGGAGGGAGGAGTATAATACCCTGAGAGTTGAGAGTGAGAGGAGGGAGTAGTATATTACCCTGAGAGTAGACAGAGAGGAGGGAGTAGTATAATACCCTGAGAGTAGAGAGAGAGGAGGGAGTAGTATAATACCCTGAGAGTAGAGAGAGAGGAGGGAGTAGTATATTACCCTGAGAGTAGAGAGAGAGGAGGGAGTAGTATAATACCCTGAGAGTAGAGAGAGAGGAGGGAGTAGTATATTACCCTGAGAGTAGAGAGAGAGGAGGGAGTAGTATAATACCCTGAGAGTAGAGAGAGAGGAGGGAGTAGTATATTACCCTGAGAGTAGAGAGAGAGGAGGGAGTAGTATAAAACCCTGAGAGGAGAGAGAGAGGAGGGAGTAGTATAATACCCTGAGAGTAGAGAGAGAGGAGGGAGTAGTATAATACCCTGAGAGTTGAGAGTGAGAGGAGGGAGTAGTATATTAACCTGAGAGTAGACAGAGAGGAGGGAGTAGTATTATACCCTGAGAGGAGAGAGAGAGGAGGGAGTAGTATTATACCCTGAGAGTAGAGAGTGAGAGGAGGGAGGAGTATAATACCCTGAGAGTTGAGAGTGAGAGGAGGGAGTAGTATATTAACCTGAGAGTAGACAGAGAGGAGGGAGTAGTATTATACCCTGAGAGGAGAGAGAGAGGAGGGAGTAGTATTATACCCTGAGAGTAGAGAGAGAGGAGGGAGTAGTATAATACCCTGAGAGTAGAGAGAGAGGAGGGAGTAGTATAATACCCCGAGAGGAGAGAGAGAGGAGGGAGTAGTATAATACCCTGAGAGTAGAGAGAGAGGAGGGAGTAGTATAATACCCTGAGAGGAGAGAGAGAGGAGGGAGTAGTATAATACCCTGAGAGTAGAGAGAGAGGGAGAGAGTAGTATAATACCCTGAGAGAGAGAGAGAGAGGAGGGAGTAGTATAATACCCTGAGAGTAGAGAGAGAGGAGGGAGTAGTATAATACCCCGAGAGGAGAGAGAGAGGAGGGAGTAGTATAATACCCTGAGAGTAGAGAGAGAGGAGGGAGTAGTATAATACCCTGAGAGTAGAGAGAGAGGAGGGAGTAGTATAATACCCTGAGAGTAGAGAGAGAGGAGGGAGTAGTATAATACCCTGAGAGGAGAGAGAGAGGAGGGAGTAGTATAATACCCTGAGAGTAGAGAGAGAGGAGAGAGTAGTATAATACCCTGAGAGTAGAGAGAGAGGATGGAGTAGAATAATACCCTGAGAGTAGAGAGAGAGGAAGGAGGGAGTAGGGGAATAGCCTGAGAGAGGAGGGAGTATGGGAATAGCCTGAGAGGAGGGAGTAGGGGTGAGAGGAGGGGGTAGTATAATACCCTAAGAGGAGAGAGTGGGGAGGGAGTAGTATAATACCCTGAGAGTAGAGAGAGAGGAGGGAGTAGTATAATTCCCTGAGAGTAGAGAGAGAGGAGGGAGTAGTATAATTCCCTGAGAGTAGAGAGAGAGGAGGGAGTAGTAAAATACCCTGAGAGGAGAGAGTGGGGAGGGAGTAGTATAATACCCTGAGAGTAGAGAGAGAGGAGGGAGTACTATATTACCATGAGAGTAGAGAGAGGAGGGAGTGGTATAATACCCTGAGAGTAGAGAGAGAGGAGGGAGTAGTATAATACCCTGAGAGTAGAGAGAGAGGAGGAAGTAGTATAATACCCTGAGAGTAGAGAGTGTGGAATGAGTAGTATAACACCCAGAGAGTAGAGAGAGAGGAGGGAGTAGTATAATATCCTGAGAGTAGAAAGAGATAGGAGGAAGTAGTATATTACATTGAGAGAAGAGTGAGTGGAGGGAGTAGTATAATACCCTGAGAGGAGATAGAGAGGAGGGAGTAGTATAATACCCGGAGAGTAGAGAGAGTGGAGAGAGTAGTATAATACCCTGAGAGGAGATAGAGAGGAGGGAGTAGTAAAATAACCTGAGAGGAGGGAGTAGTATAATACCCTGAGAGTAGAGAGTGAGAGGAGGGAGGAGTATAATACCCTGAGAGTTGAGAGTGAGAGGAGGGAGTAGTATAATACCCTGAGAGGAGAGAGAGAGGAGGGAGTAGTATAATACCCTGAGAGTAGAGAGAGAGGAGGAAGTAGTATATTACCATGAGAGTAGAGAGAGGAGGGAGTAGTATAATACCCTGAGAATAGAGAGAGAGGAGGGAGTAGTATAATACCCTGAGAGCAGAGAGAGAGGAGGGAGTAGTATAATACCCTGAGAATAGAGAGAGAGGAGGGAGTAGTATAATACCCTGAGAGTAGAGAGAGAGGAGGGAGTAGTATAATACCCTGAGAGTAGAGAGAGTGCAGAGAGTAGTATAATACCCTGAGAGAAGAGTGAGAGGAGGGATTAGTATAATACCCTGAGAGTAGAGAGAGAGGAGGGAGTAGTATAATACCCTGAGAGTAGAGAGAGTGGAGAGAGTAGTATAATACCCTGAGAGTAGAGAGAGAGGGAGGAGGGAGTAGGGCAATACCCTGAGAGTAGAGAGAGAGGATGGAGTAGAATAATACCCTGAGAGTAGAGAGAGAGGAAGGAGGGAGTAGGGGAATAGCCTGAGAGAGGAGGGAGTATGGGAATAGCCTGAGAGGAGGGAGTAGTATAATACCCTGAGAGTAGAGAGAGAGAAGGGAGTAGTATAATACTCTGAGAGGAGAGAGAGATGAGGGAGTAGTATAATAACCTGAGAGTAGAGATTGAGAGGAGGGAGTTGTATAATACCCTGAGAGAGGAGGGAGTATGGGAATAGCCTGAGAGGAGGGAGTAGGGGAATACCCTGAGAGGAGGGAGTAGTATAATACCCTGAGAATAGCGAGAGGAGGGAGTAGTATATTACCCTGAGAGTAGAGAGTGAGAGAAGGGAGGAGTATAATACCATGAGAGGAGAGAGAGAGGAGGGAGTAGCATAATACCCTGAGAGTAGAGAGAGAGGGGAGGAAGTAGTATATTACCCTGAGAGTAGAGAGAGAGGAGGAAGTAGTATAATACCCTGAGAGTAGAGAGAGAGAGGAGGGAGTAGTATAATACCCTGAGAGGAGAGAGAGAGAAGGGAGTAGTAGAATACCCTGAGAGTAGAGAGAGAGGAGGGAGTAGTATAATACCCTGAGAGGAGAAAGAGGGGAGGGAGTAGTAAAATACCCTGAGAGGAGAGAGAGAGGGAGTAGTATAACACCCTGAGAGTAGAGAGAGAGGAGGGAGTAGTATAATATCCTGAGAGTAGAGTGGGAAGAGGGAGTAATATAATACCTTGAGAACAGAGAGAGAGGAGGGAGTAGTATAATACCCTGAGAGTAGAGAGAGAGGGGAGGGAGTAGTATAATACCCTGAGAGGAGATAGAGAGGAGGGAGTAGTATAATAACCTGAGAGGAGGGAGAGAGGGGAGGGAGTAGTATATTACCTTGAGAGAAGAGTGAGTGGAGGGAGTAGTATAATACCCTGAGAGTAGAGAGAGAGGGGAGGGAGTACTATAATACCCTGAGAGGAGATAGAGAGGAGGGAGTAGTATAATACCCGGAGAGTAGAGAGAGTGGAGAGAGTAGTATAATACCCTGAGAGTAGAGAGAGAGGGGAGGGAGTAGTATAATACCCTGAGAGGAGATAGAGAGGAGGGAGTAGTATAATACCCTGAGAGTAGAGAGAGAGGAGGAAGTAGTATATTACCCTGAGAGTAGAGAGAGAGGAGGGAGTAGTATAATAACCTGAGAGGAGGGAGTAGTATATTACCCTGAGAGGAGAGAGAGAGGAGGGAGTAGTATAATACCCTGAGAGTAGAGAGAGAGGAGGAAGTAGTATATTACCATGAGAGTAGAGAGAGGAGGGAGTAGTATAATACCCTGAGAGTAGAGAGATAGGAGGGAGTAGTATAATACCCTGAGAGCAGAGAGAGAGGAGGGAGTAGTATAATACCCTGAGAGTAGAGAAAGAGGAGGAAGTAGTATAATACCCTGAGAGCAGAGAGAGAGAAGGGAGTAGATTAATACTCTGAGAGGAGAGAGAGATGAGGGAGTAGTATAATACCCTGAGAATAGAGAGAGAGGAGGGAGTAGTATAATACCCTGAGAGTAGAGAGAGAGAAGGGAGTAGATTAATACTCTGAGAGGAGAGAGAGATGAGGGAGTAGTATAATACCCGGAGAGTAGAGAGAGAGGAGGTTGTAGTATAATACCTGGAGAGTAGAGATTGAGAGGAGGGAGTTGTATAATACCCTGAGAGTAGAGAGAGATTGAGGAGGGAGTAGGGGAATACCCTGAGAGAGGAGGGAGTATGGGAATAGCCTGAGAGGAGGGAGTAGGGGAATACCCTGAGAGGAGGGAGTAGTATAATACCCTGAGAATAGCGAGAGGAGGGAGTAGAATAATACCCTGAGAGTAGAGAGTGAGAGAAGGGAGGAGTATAATACCCTGAGAGTTGAGAGTGAGAGGAGGGAGTAGTATAATACCCTGAGAGGAGAGAGAGAGGAGGGAGTAGTATAATACCCTGAGAGTAGAGAGAGAGGAGGGAGTAGTTTAATACCCTGAGAGTAGAGAGAGAGGAGGGAGTAGTAGAATACCCTGAGAGTAGAGAGAGAGAGGAGGGAGTAGTATAATACCCTGAGAGGAGAGAGTGAGGAGGGAGTAGTATAATACCCTGAGAGGAGAAAGAGGGGAGGGAGTAGTAAAATACACTGAGAGTAGAGAGAGGGGAGGGAGCAGTATAATACCCTGAGCTGAGAGAGAGGAGGGAATAGTATAATACCCTGAGAGGGAGGAGGGAATAGGGGAATACCCTGAGAGAGGAGGGAGTATGGGAATACCCTGAGTGGGGGGAGTAGGGGAATACCCTGGGGGGAGAGAGAGGAGGGAGTAGTTGAATTACCTGGGCGGAGAGAGAGAGGAGGGAGTAGTAGAATACCGAGTGAGACGGGAGTAGGGGAATACCCTGGAAGGAGAGAGAGAGAGAGAGGAGGAGAATACCCTGAGTGAAGAGAGACAGGAGGGATTAGGGTGAATACCCTGAGAGGGGAGAGAAAAGAGGGAATAGGGGAATACCCTGAGAGAGGGAGGAGGGAGTAGGGGAATACCAGGAGGGCGTAGAGGAATACCCTGAGAGGAGGGACAAAGGGAATCCCCTGAGAGAGGAGGGAGTAGGGGAATACCCTGAAACGAGAGAGAAAAGAGGGAATGGGGAATACACTGAGAGGAGAGAGAGGGAGGAGGGAGTAGGAGAATACCCAGAGGGAGTAGGGGAATGCCCTGAGAGGAGAGAGAGTATTGAGTAGGGGAATACCCTGAGAGGAGAGAGAGCAGGGAGTAGGGGAATACCCTGAGAGGAGAGAGGAGGGAGTAGGGGAATACCCTGAGAGAAGAGAGGAGGGAGTAGGGGGAAACCCTGAGAGCAGAGAGGAGGGACAAAGGGAATTCCCTGGGAGTAGGGGTATACCCTGAGAGGAGAGAGAAAAGAGGGAGTAGGGGAATACCCTGGGAGGGGAGAGTGAGGAGGGAGAATTAGAATACCAAAAGAGAAGGGAGTAGAGGCATACCCTGAGTGAGAGAGAGAGGAGGGGATACCCTGGTGGGAGAGAGAAAAATGTGAGTAGGGGGGTACACTGAGGGGAGAGGATGGAGTTGGGGAATACTCACAGATAGACAAGAGCCCTCCCTGTCCCTAGTTTCATGACTGTTCACAAGAAACCAAATAGGTGAGATCAGGTTTGCAATTAATAACTTCAATCAGACCCCCTCTCATCCGCAGAGGGGTAAGGAAAGAACTAGTGGTGGTTAACAACTTGCGTCCTGTCGTAAGTCAAGGGGAGAAGATTCAGGTCTCCATCTCCAATAATCACCAAAGGAATATATACTGCTCAAAAAAATAAAGGGAACACTTAAACAACACATCCTAGATCTGAATGAAATAAATAATCTTATTAAATACTTTTTTCTTTACATAGTTGAATGTGCTGACAACAAAATCACACAAAAATAATCAATGGAAATCCAATTTATCAACCCATGGAGGTCTGTCTGGATTTGGAGTCACACACAAAATTAAAGTGGAAAACCACACTACAGGCTGATCCAACTTTGATGTAATGTCCTTCAAACAAGTCAAAATGAGGCTCAGTAGTGTGTGTGGCCTTCACGTGCCTGTATGACCTCCCTACAACGCCTGGGCATGCTCCTGATGAGGTGGCGGATGGTCTCCTGAGGGATCTCCTCCCAGACCTGGACTAAAGCATCCGCCAACTCCTGGACAGTCTGTGGTGCAACGTGGCGTTGGTGGATGGAGCGAGACATGATGTCCCAGATGTGCTCAATTGGATTCAGGTCTGGGGAACGGGCGGGCCAGTCCATAGCATCAATGCCTTCCTCTTGCATGAACTGCTGACACACTCCAGCCACATGAGGTCTAGCATTGTCTTGCATTAGGAGGAACCCAGGCCAACCGCACCAGCATATGGTCTCACAAGGGGTCTGAGGATCTCATCTTGGTACCTAATGGCAGTCAGGCTACCTCTGGCGAGCACATGGAGGCCGTGCGGCCCCCCAAAGAAATGCCACCCCACACCATGGCTGACCCACCGCCAAACCGGTCATGCTGGAGGATGTTGCAGGCAGCAGAACGTTCTCCACGGCGTCTCCAGACTCTGTCACATCTGTCACGTGTTCAGTGTGAACCTGCTTTCATCTGTGAAGAGCACAGGGCGCCAGTGGCGAATTTGCCAATCTTGGTGTTCTCTGGCAAATGCCAAACATCCTGCACGGTGTTGTGCTGTAAGCATAACACCCACCTGTGGACGTCGGGCCCTCATACCACCCTCATGGAGTCTGTTTCTGACCATTTGAGCAGACACATGCACATTTGTGGCCTGCTGGAGGTCATTTTGCAGGGCTCTGGCAGTGCTTCTCCTGCTCCTCCTTGCACAAAGGCGGAGGTAGCGGTCCTGCTGCTGGGTTGTTGCCCTCCTACGGCCTCCTCCACGTCTCCTGATGTACTGGCCTGTCTCCTGGTAGCGCCTCCATGCTCTGGACACTACGCTGACAGACACAGCAAACCTTCTTGCCACAGCTCGCATTGATGTGCCATCCTGGATGAGCTGCACTACCTGAGCCACTTGTGTGGGTTGTAGACTCCGTCTCATGCTACCACTAGAGTGAAAGCACAGCCAGCATTCAAAAGTGACCAAAACATCAGCCAGGAAGCATAGAAACCGAGAAGTGGTCTGTGGTCCCCACCCGCAGAACCACTCCTTTATTGGGGGTGTCTTGCTAATTTGCCTATAATTTCCACCTGTTGTCTATTCCATTTGCACAACAGCATGTGACATTTATTGTCAATCAGTGTTGCTTCCTAAGTGGACAGTTTGATTTCACAGAAGTGTGATTGACTTGGAGTTACACTGTGTTGTTTAAGTGTTCCCTTTATTTTTTTGAGCAGTGTACTTTGTTTCAAGAGACTTTTCCCGCCAAAACTCTAACACGTTCAAAAGCTAATACTTGAACAACATCTTTAACATAGAACGTGGGGTCAGAGGTGATCTATAGAACACTAATGTCATTTTCTTTGATATTTCGTGATGTCATAAAAAATGTATGAAGGAAATACTTTAACTTGCCATACTTTGCATTGTGCATGTAATATGAAGAATTATCAAAGTGATGTTGTTAAGAGAGGGATGTGATTTGAGAAACTATAAGAGACAATTGTTTCACATAACATGTACAAGTGACAAGTCACGCCCCCGAGTGAGGTCAGAGAGCGTGTCAGCCTGACAGAACCGCCCCTTTCGAACAAACTGTAAAAATGATGAGTAAAGACATGAACATACCAGACCGGGAAAAGTGTCAAGCTGCAGCTGCACGTTTATAGTGGTTTGAACTTTGAATATCAACACGAGGTAGAGAGGATAAACTCACCTCCTGGACAATCACCGGTACGGCTGATTAGCTGTCCTAAGTAAAGTACCTTGGAAAGCGAATTTAAGTATGACCATCCTGTACTCTGCTCAAACCATCGATACGGCTGGCTAGCCTGTCTTCGAAGACGCATCTTCAAGAGTGAATGGAAGGAAAATAAACTCTGTAGTTCTGTTCAGGACTACACGATCCCGGACAACAACAGGATCCCGGACAACAAGTCACAGGATCCCAGACAACAACAGCAAAAGACTTGTTGTAACCCTTTTGTACAATCAGTGCCTTACAAGCGTTCCTCAAAAAGGCCCAACTCCCTTTCCAAGGCAGCCCGGTCCACCAAGAGAGATCCGGCAAACCAAGGCATTTCACGTAAATACATTCATTATTTCTTATTCAAAGTGGGCAGCAGTTTGTGTGCAAAGTATATGGTTACTGTAAGTGAGTAGTTTCTGAAAGTACCAATGTTAAGTGTCTCTGTCCCTCTCTCCCTCCCTCGCCATCTCTTTTGTAACAAGCAGCCACGTTGTTGTCATTCCGCTAGGGACCTATTTTTAACGTATTAAGTGTGTATGTTTATCCTGTGTGAACATTTAATTTACTGGTAAATAAATACTTTTAACAATTTGTGTAGTACTGAATCATAAGTAAGGCTGGGGTTTTTGCAGATGCAAGGAGGTCATGACTGTTCAGAATGATGATATGATACGAGGTTATGATTAATAAGTTGACTGTTTAGAGATGTGATAGGTAAAGACCTTTAGACTTTAAACGGGGAGATGGTAACTCTTTAAACAACCGCTCTCGTGGTGACGCCGATCCTAATGAGTTAATTGTTATACGATTAACCTGTTAGGGCTAGGGGGCAGTATTGACACGGCTGGATAAAAAACATACCCGATTTAATCTGGTTACCACTCCTACCCAGTAACTAGAATATGCATATACTTATTACATATGGATAGAAAACACCCTAAATTTTCTAAAACTGTTTGAATGGTGTCTGTGAGTATAACAGAACTCAAATGGCAGGTCAAAACCTGAGAGATTCCTTTACAGGAAGTGGCCTGTCTGACCATTTCTTGAACTTCTTTTCCATCTCTATCATTTACTAAGGATCTCTGCTCTAACGTGACACTTCCCACGTCGTCCATAGGCGCTCAGAGCCCGGGAAAAAACAGAATGTCGTCATTCCAGCCCCAGGCTGAAACACATTATCGCCTTTCTCAAGTGGCCGATCAAGGGACACTGGGCTTATGCGCATGACCCCGACCGCCCCCGCCTTTGGGATTTTTTCCTCTGTTTGCCGAAAAGGAGATTCCCTGTCGGAATATTATCGCTTTTCTACGAGAAAAATGTACTAAAAATTGATTTTAAACAGCGGTTGACATGCTTCGAAGTACGGTAATGGAATATTTAGAATTTTATTGTCACGAATTGCGCCATGCGCGCGACACTTCTTTACTATTTCGGACATATCGAGTGCATAGAGGAGGTCTGTATCTATAATTCTTAAAATAATTGTTATGCTTTTTGTGAACGTTTATCGTGAGTAATTTAGTAAAATGTTAGCGAATTCCCCGGAAGTTTGCGGGGGGTATGCTAGTTCTGAACGTCACATGCTAATGTAAAAAGCTGGTTTTTGATATAAATATGAACTTGATTGAACAAAACATGCATGTATTGTATAACATAATGTCCTAGGGTTGTCATCTGATGAAGATCATCAAAGGTGAGTGCTGCATTTAGCTGTCTTCTGGGTTTTGGTGACATTATATGCTGGCTTGAAAAATGGGTGTCTGATTATTTCTGGCTTGGTACTCTGCTGACATAATCTAATGTTTTGCTTTCGTTGTAAAGCCTTTTTGAAATCGGACAGTGTGGTTAGATTAACGAGAGTCTTGTCTTTAAATGGCTGTAAAATAGTCATATGTTTGAGAAATTGAAGTAATAGGATTTTTAAGGTTTTGAAAATCGCGCCACAGGCTGGCAGTGGCTGTTACGTAGGTGGGACGCAAGCGTCCCACCTAGCCCATAGAGGTTAATTTACATCGGGTAAGAATGAAACATAATTAGTTGATTAGATAAATAACAGTCTTCAGATGAATGTTAAAGTCGAGTCATGACACTAGCCCAGATCTGTGGTGTTTAGCAGAATCCTCTGACTATCACTGATACATACTATTCCAACTGCCACTGTTCATGCCAAACATACAGTCAGGTCCACAATTATTGGCACCCTTGAAAAAGGTAGAGCAAAAATAAATAATACACATACTGAGCTTTTTAAACACAAAATCAACATTTTGCAATGGCCATATCAGTCTCTGGAGTTGACCCCATTGAAAACCTGTGTCTTTAATTGAAGAGGGCAGTCCATAAGCGGAGACGAAGGATATCAATGATCTGGAAAGATTCTGTATGGAGGAATGGTCCAATATCCTTCAATGTGTTCTCCAATCTCATGAAACATTTTAGAAAAAGGCTCAGTGTCGTTATCCTCGCAAGGGGAGGGTGCTGGAGTGTTGAAAACAGGGGTGGCAATAATTTTGTCCTCTATATTTATTTAAAAAAGATTGTATTACTTGTTTAAAAAATATATATTTCTTTGAGCAAATGTATTAGTATAACATAATGTAATTTTTCCATTTTGGGGTTCTTACAATATACCTCAGTATTTGTATTATTTGTTTTATACAGTCTTTTTTGCTCATCTTTATCAAGGGTGCCAATATATATCCTTTTTTTGTAACCTGACTGTACATAACCCATCGTTATCCACTACTGCAGCGCAGCTGATCCTAGATCTGTGCCTTAGTGCAACAAGCATCACTGCAATAATTTCTTTCCCAATTTAGACCAGCTCACTGGAGATGGACTGGCCCACTGGGCATTTGCCTGAACTGGCCCATGCCCAGTCCATTTCTGCATCTTGGTTATGGTACGGGATAGGGGAGGGTAATCTAATTGGATCCTAAATCTGTGCCTTGGAGCAACATTTATTACAAGCCCTGCCCAGTAATTTCTTTGTGATGATTTTTCTCTACTGTGATGCAGTGTCATACATGTGCATTCTGCTGAACAATGACCTTAGGGAGAGAAGGCTGTTACAGAGGATGCCTTCCAAATGGAACCATATTCGCTATATAGTGCACAACTTTTGACCAGGGCTCATAGGGCCTGGTCAATAGTAGTGCACTACAGTAGAAAGGGAACAGGGTGCCAGAGAATGCTCCTATGTGGTCCTTTAATTTCAGGTCCAATGATATCCCATAAAAAAAACATATCTCTCCCCTCTCTCCATCACTCCCTCCATGGCTCCCACCATCGCCCCCTCCATCCCCCAGAGCTTTGAGGCCAGGCACTAATGAAATCTCACAGAGCCTTATCCTGTTGATTAAACCTATCAGAAAGGAACTGAGACAGGAAATACAGCAGAGAGTGAACAAGAGAACATGGTTCCACAGAGTATTGTCAACTCAACACCACCTCTACGAATTTCCTCATTCTCTTGTTCTATTGCCTCTCTCTCTCTCTCTCTCTCTCTCTCTCTCTCTCTCTCTCTCTCTCTCTCTCTCTCAATGTAAGGGCTTTATTGGCAAGGGAAACATATGTTAACATTGCCAAAGCAAGTGAAGTAGATAATAAACAAAGTGAAATAAACAATAAAAATGTACAATATACATGACAAAATAATAAAGACATCTCTCTCTCTCTCTCTCTCTCTCTCTCTCTCTCTCTCTCTCTCTCTCTCTTCCTCCTTTCCCCTTTCTATCATGCCTCCCCTCTCTCTCTACTTGTATCTCTGCCCCTCACTCGCTCTCTCCCTCTCTCGCTCTCTTTCTTGCTGTCCCTCCCTTTCGCTCTCCATCCCTCCCTCTAATGACCCCTCTCCCTTCTCGCCTGTCCATCTGCTCCATGTCAAGTTGTCAGTACAGGCAGCATCTCACGAGGGAACGTTGTAATAACGTTTCAGTAATGTCATTCTGACATCAGATGTGCACAACATAGACAAGATGTTAGTGATGGTGAATAATAGCTGAGGAATTGCAAACAAGTTTTAGATAAACTCTGACTTATTACCAGTCAATTAGATGATGTCATGAATTACGGAACCGTATATGGAATTGTGGAACTGTAAGAATGGAAGCATATGGAATCTGTCAGTCATACCATAACCCGGAGTCATAGGAGAGCGATTCCCAAAAGGACGATTTACTTTCCATTAAATGTACATTAACACCTTTTGAGCTATGTGGCATTGTGACATGTCATCTGCATATACTGTCATATAGAGCTATTTCTCATTCAATCATCCTGATGAGAATCTCAGTCTCAGTAGACACCTGTGAGGTCCTTCACTGAGCAAGGTGGGCAGAGCGAAGTCAAAGACAGTACAGTATGAAGATAGGCTAAACCTGCTTGTCCAATAGAAATCTCTGCTCACACTTACAGGCGATGTCATGGCGACGTTGACTAGCTAAGCTCATGTGCAGAAAAACATCATCGGGTCTAACCGCCGTCTCGAGCCGAACTGCACATGTGCAGGCCGTTAAATCAAAGGCACTCCTTCCATATAAAGTATTTTTTGACAAAAATGAAGACAAGTCAGTTTGTCATTTTCACAAGGTTGGAGTAATGACATCTTAAACCGCTTAAGATATTTGCTCAAATCTGGGTTGTGGCTTTAGATTTCGAGAATGGCTATGTCAAAAATTACACCCTATTCCCTACACTGTAACGGAAAACTGTCATTTATATGGTCATTTTGGGTGTTACCTTAGAAGAAAAAAATCCTACTAGAATCCAAAAGAAGATTTTAACGTGTGCGCTGAGAGTCGGGAAGCAAGTTCAGGGAGTGTGTCACAGGGGTCGTGAAATGGAGACCAAGACGCAGCATGGATAGTGCTTATACTTAATCTTTAATGAAGACACTTTAAACAGCAAAACAAGAAAACGACCAACAACAGTCCCGTCAGGTACAACAACTAAAACGGAAAACAACTACCCACAAACCCCAAAGGAAAACAGGCTGCCTAAGTATGGCTTCCAATCAGAGACAACAAAAGACACCTGCCTCTGATTGGAAACCATACCCGGCCAAAACCTGGAAAACAAAACATAGAAATAGAATACTAGAAAATCCCCACCTATAAACAGAAAACCCAAAACCACCCAACACAACCACCTGTCACGCCCTGAGCGCTCTACTATGCCAAATGACCTCTTACAAGGGTCAGGACGTGACAGAGTGAGTGTTTTAATAAATAAAATAAACAATGAACACGAAACACAAACAACGCAGCGACATGAAAACAGGGTCAATAACACGCGAGGAATGAACCAAGGGGAGTGACAGAAATAGGGAAGATAATCAAGGAGGTGATGGAGTCCAGGTGAGTGAGTGTCATGAGGCGCAGGGCGCGAGACGATGGTGACAGGTGTGCGGGATAATCAGCAGCCTCATGACCTAGAAGCCAGATAGAGGGAGTATACGTGACAAATACCCCATAATGTCAAAGTGGAATTATGTTTTTAGACATTTTTACAAAGTTATTAAAAATGAAAAGCTGAAATATCTTGAGTCAATAAGTATTCAACCCCTTTTTTATGGCAAGCCTAAATAAGTTCAGGAGTATAAATTAGTTACATAATAAGTTGCATGGACTCACTCTGTGTTGAAAAATAGTATTTAACATTTTTTTTAATACTATCCCATCTCTGTACCCCACACATGAAAGTATCTGTAAGGTCCCTCAGTCGAGCAGTACATTTTAAACACAAATTCAACCACAAAGACCAATGAGCTTTTCCAATGCCTCGCAAAGAAGGACACCTATTGGTAGATGGGTAAAAATACAAAAAGCAGACATTATATATCTCTTTGAGTATGGTGAAGTTATTAATTACACTTTGGCTGGTGTATCAATACACCCAGTCACTACAAAGATACAGGCATCCTTCATAACTCAGTTGCCGGAGAGGAAGGAAACCACTCATGGATTTCACCATGACCCCAATGGTAACTTTAAAACAGTTACAGAGATGAATGGCTATGACAGGAGACAACATTGTAGTTACTCCACAATACTAACCTAAATAACAGAGTGAAAAGAAGGAAGCCTGTGCAGAATAAAAAATATTCAAAAACATGCATCCTGTTTGCAATAAGGAACACAGACACTCTTATCGAGAGCTACTAAGGTTAAGTGCCTTGCACAAGAGCACATCAACAGATTTGTCACCTGGTCAGCTTGGGGATTTGAACCAGTAACATTTAGGTTACTCTCCAAACGCTTTTTCAAGCATAGTGGTGGTTGCATCGTTATGGATAGGCTTGTCATTGGCAAGGATTAGGGAGTTTTTTAGGATAAAAATAAATGGATTAGACCTAAACACAGGCAAAATCTTAGAGGAAAACCTGGTTCAGTCTGATTTCCACCAGACACTGGGAGATGAATTCACCTTTCAGCAGGACAATAACCTAAAGCACAAAGCCAACTATACATTGGAGGTGCTTACCAAGATTACACTGAATGTTCCTGTGTGGCCTAGTTACAGTTTTTAATTAAATCGCCTTGAAAACCAAGTTGATAGATCTTGAAGAATTAAAAAATAATAATAATGTGCAAATATTGTACAATCCAGGTGTGCAAAGCTCTTAGAGACTGACCGTGAAAGACTCACAGCTGTAATCGCTGGGCAATTCTAACCTGTATTGATTCAGAGGTGTGAATACTTATGTAAATGAGGTACTTCCTTATTTCATTTTCAATACGTTTGCTAACATTTCTTAAAACATGTATTCACTTTGTCATTATGGGGTATTGTGTGTAGATGGGTGAGAATGATTTGTTTTATTGAATCCAGGCTGTAACACAACAGAATGTGGAATAAGTGAAGGGGTATGTATACTTTCTGAAGGCACTGTAAGTACAGATACAAGGTGGTGAAGGGCAGAGACTGCCAGCCTGCGTCAAGGTGGGATATGTTGTCCAGAGGAAGGAGCTTAGACCACTACACCAGGCTCCAGCACACTGACACTATTTTTCTATTAGATTCTTGTATATAAAATCCAATAAGATACGCTCCAAAGTGAGATCCTGAGTGTATATGTTATCATAAAAATGAAATATTTATGAACAGTCAAAATCATGTTTTTCATGAAATTAGATGATATTTGGATGAAACCAGATCAAAGTATGATGGCAAAAGTATGAACAATGAGTGCTGCTTCTACATTGATAAAGTTTGATCATAAAGTTACTGGTCCCCCGTGTCAAACACTTGGATTCAGGAGGCCGGATTATTAAGGGGATAGGGTGACATCACCCTAACTCTCACTTTAATACACCAATGGTAAAATGATATTATCTTACCTAATTTAAATAGAGGGGTAGAGGTAGAGGGGTGTGGTTTACATAGCTAGATAGCTACTCTACTGGTGCCAAAATCTGTCTGTAGGGTGTCGGCCAATATAATTAAAAGTTGACCCTATTAATCCCCTTTCATTTGTGTCTGGTGTTAGCTTGTAACTGGCTAGCTAGCACTTCAGCCAGCATGGAACAAAGAGGGGCAAGGGTCTTTCAAACCTCTGAAGCAGTTGTCATGTCAACATATCTGTCAGGGCTGCTGTGAACCACACCATAAGAAACATTCCAAACGGGAGATGTATTAAAGAATATATATGCCATTTTTATGTTGTTTGTAGTGCTTTGAGTATCACCAAAATAGCTTGAGGTGATTTTACTGCAGCACTGCTCACTGCATCCAAGTTGCTTGACATAAGTGTTTCAAAGAGCTCATGAATATAAGCTCCCTGCCCACTCAGCCTGTCTTTCCAAACTTCCTGGTGGCTAGCCACAAGAGAACACTTAGTTTTTCTCAAATTTTGAGCATTTCTTTCCAAATAAAACATTATTGGTGAAAAATTATAGACACTCAAAAGGCTATTTTACATGGTAATCAGAATGACTGTTCAAGAACTAATAATTACATTTGAATGATAGCGCTCACTTAAGATCTCACTTGGTGAAGTCCATAGGGTTGAAAATAAACGAATGCAACAACCATGTCTCTGTCACTAACAAATCCAGTCATGGGCGGTAACTCTACAATTCACTTGAAAAGCAAGGCACTCTGGGTAAAAAGCAAATAAAGCATTACACTAAGCAGTTTGTTAGTTCAACACTGTTCAGTGACTATACGGGTCCACACTTTCAGTGTTAATGTAAAACTGAGGAGTCTGCTGTGCAGCTATTCCATAAAGAGCCAGCCGCATCTTTCTTCTCATTACCTGTCCCTCCCAGTCATCAGAGTAATGACATCACAGTTGGCTGTTCTCTGCTACCTGAGACACACCACAGTCCCCATCGCACACACACCAGCCCAAACACACACACACAGCCCCCTCATATCAGTATACAAGCACCACTGATGACTCTGATGGTCTCTCAGTGTCGATGTGCTGTAAGGGCTGCTGGCTGGCTCAACTAAACAACATTTTCAGGCCTCCTAGTAAAGATCAGTTTCACTGTAATCTTCCCCCTCTGTCTTATAAAGAACCCGTCTGTACAGCTCTGCAGTCATCTACTCTCTCATTCTCACGTCCTCTCTGGCTCTCTTCCTTTTTCCTCTTTCTCTCCCCTTCTCTCTCTCTCTTTTGCAAACACACACACACACAGCCAGTCCCACCAGCTCTAGTCTTTATCAGGCATCCCCACAGCCCCTTGGTGGCCCTTACTATCTCTTATCTTAATAAGGTTGTGTTCTCTCCAATGTGAAGGAGCGTACCCCTCAGCTAATGGTGTCTATACACGTAATATAGCTACTGCTTAATCTGAACACTGTCACCTCTGTCTTAAAGGGGATGGTCAGACTAACACCCAGAGCGATAGATAAAGGACTCACCTTTGTATCTGTGCCACTATAGTGTCTGTGACAGCATGAGCAGCGCCATTGAAGTAGTCAATTTTCTTGTGATTTTCTTGTCATCGACTGACCATTTGCTATAATATATGATGAGGTTAGTTGATACTTAAAATACCTATCCAGGTGTTTGAAGATCTGGCATGTGTCAGCAACGCATGGACAGAGGAACTTAACCACGAGCACCTCTGTCTTAAAGGAGCTGTTCAGTCTATCACCTCTGTGTTAAAGGAGCTGTTCAGTCTATCACCTCTGTCTTAAAGGAGCTGTTCAGTCTATCACCTCTGTGTTAAAGGAGCTGTTCAGACTATCACCTCTGTGTTAAAGGAGCTGTTCAGTCTATCACCTCTGTCTTAAAGGAGCTGTTCAGTCTATCACCTCTGTTTTAAAGGAGCTGTTCAGTCTATCACCTCTGTCTTAAAGGAGCTGTTCAGTCTATCACCTCTGTGTTAAAGGAGCTGTTCAGTCTATCACCTCTGTCTTAAAGGGGCTGTTCAGTCTATCACCTCTGTCTTAAAGGAGCTGTTCAGACTATCACCTCTGTCTTAAAGGGGCTGTTCAGACTATCACCTCTGTCTTAAAGGAGCTGTTCAGTCTATCACCTCTGTCTTAAAGGGGCTGTTCAGTCTATCACCTCTGTCTTAAAGGAGCTGTTCAGACTATCACCTCTGTCTTAAAGGGGCTGTTCAGACTATCACCTCTGTCTTAAAGGAGCTGTTCAGTCTATCACCTCTGGGTTAAAGGAGCTGTTCAGTCTATCACCTCTGTCTTAAAGGGGCAGTTCAGTCTATCACCTCTGTCTTAAAGGGGCGGTTCAGTCTATCACCTCTGTCTTAAAGGGGCGGTTCAGTCTTTCACCTCTGTCTTAAAGGGGCTGTTCAGTCTATCACATCTGGGTTAAAGGAGCTGTTCAGTCTATCACCTCTGTCTTAAAGTGGCTGTTCAGTCTATCACCTCTGTCTTAAAGGGGCTGTTCAGTCTATCACCTCTGTCTTAAAGGAGATGTTCAGACTATCACCTCTGTCTTAAAGGGGCTGTTCAGACTATCACCTCTGTCTTAAAGGAGCTGTTCAGACTATCACCTCTGTCTTAAAGGGGCTGTTCAGACTATCACCTCTGTCGTAAAGGAGCTGTGATCGCCACTCCTAGGCGAGGTTCAAACACACCCATATTTCTGGGTAGAAGTTGCCCTCAGGCACATATCAGCTTATGTTCTCCAACACCTATCCTATGTGTCATGCATACTGTATGTTGCTGTGATCAAAACAAGTGGACCAGACCAAATCTGAACCAATCATAGACGCCTATGTTTCACTAGTTTGGATATCACACCACAGCACAGTGCAATATGATATATACTGCTCAAGAAAATAAAGGGAACACTAAAATAACACATCCTAGATCTGAATGAATGAAATAATCTTATTAAATACTTTTTTCTTTACATAATTGAATGTGCTGACAACAAAATCACACAAAAATAATCAATGGAAATCCAATTTATCAACCCATGGAGGTCTGGATTTGGAGTCACACTCAAAATTAAAGTGGAAAACCACACTACAGGCTGATCCAACTTTGATGTAATGTCCTTAAAACAAGTCAAAATGAGGCTCAGTAGTGTGTTTGGCCTCCACGTGCCTGTATGACCTCCCTACAACGCCTGGGCATGCTCCTGATGAGGTGGTGGATGGCCTCCTGAGGGATCTCCTCCCAGACCTGGAGCGAGACATGATGTCCCAGATGTGCTCAATTGGATTCAGGTCTGGGGAACGGGCGGGCCAGTCCATAGCATCAATGCCTTCCTCTTGCAGGAACTGCTGACACACTCCAGCCACATGAGGTCTAGCATTGTCTTGCATTAGGAGGAACCCAGGGCCAACCGCACCAGCATATGGTCTCACAAGGGGTCTGAGGATCTCATCTCGGTACCTAATGGCAGTCAGGCTACCTCTGGCGAGCACATGGAGGGCTGTGCGGCCCCCCAAAGAAATGCCACCCCACACCATGACTGACCCACCGCCAAACCGGTCATGCTGGAGGATGTTGCAGGCAGCAGAACGTTCTCCATGGCGTTTCCAGACTCTGTCACGTCTGTCACATGTGCTCAGTGTGAACCTGCTTTCATCTGTGAAGAGCACAGGGCGCCAGTGGCGAATTTGCCAATCTTGGTGTTCTCTGGCAAATGCCAAACGTCCTGCACGGTGTTGGGCTGTAAGCATAACCCCCACCTGTGGACGTTGGGCCCTCATACCACCCTCATGGAGTCGGTTTCTGACCATTTGAGCAGACACATGCACATTTGTGGCCTGCTGGAGGTCATTTTGCAGGGCTCTGGCAGTGCTCCTCCTGCTCCTCCTTGCACAAAGGCGGAGGTAGCGGTCCTGCTGCTGGGTTGTTGCCCTCCTACGGCCTCCTCCACGTCTCCTGATGTATTGGCCTGTCTCCTGGTAGCGCCTCCATGCTCTGGACACTACGCTGACAGACACAGCAAACCTTCTTGCCACAGCTCGCATTGATGTGCCATCCTGGATGAGCTGCACTACCTGAACCACTTGTGTAGACTCCGTCTCATGCTACCACTAGAGTGAAAGCACCGCCAGCATTCAAAAGTGACCAAAACATCAGCCAGGAAGCACAGGAACTGAGAAGTGGTCTGTGGTCCCCACCTGCAGAACCACTCCTTTATTGGGGGTGTCTTGCTAATTGCCTATAATTTCCACCTGTTGTCTATTCCATTTGCACAACAGCATGTGAAATTTATTGTCAATCAGTGTTGCTTCCTAAGTGGACAGTTTGATTTCACAGAAGTGTGATTGACTTGGAGTTACATTGTGTTGTTTAAGTGTTCCCTTTATTTTTTTGAGCAGTGTACTTTATTGTCCATTTACATGGGAATTCATGTTGTGACGTCTGCATGCAAATACAAACACAACACACTGTATGCAGTATGGAAAAACTGGAAAGTGAATAAATATGTCACGTTTACATTTTCACATATTCAAAGAATCTGAGGATTACTGTCGGACCGTGTATTGGGCCTGCATCTGTCATATGTCCCACTGTTCAGCAGCCCAATGGCTGATGGAATGAAACTTGCCTTGCTCCTATTCTTACTGACTAGTGGGACCCTTCACCTCCTTCCGGAAAGCAGCAGCTCAAAACATTGGGCAAGATTGTGTGTGGGGTCCTCCATGATGTAGTAGAACACAGTAGAGTACAGTAAAGTAGAGTCCAGTTCAGTTCAGTACATTTGAGTACTGTACAGTAAAGTAGGTATGTTGAGTACAGCACAGCACAGCACAGCACAGCACAGCACAGCACAGTACAGTACAGTACAGTATAGCATAGTACTTCCACTGGCATACTGTTATGTTATGTCAGTGGAAGAGAGGACAGTAACAGGAGACACTATGAGCTGAACATAACAGTATGACAGTGGAAGGGAGGACAGTAACAGGAGACACTATGAACTGAACATAACAGTATGTCAGTGGAAGGGAGGACAGTAACAGGAGACACTATGAACTGAACATAACAGTATGTCAGTGGAAGGGAGGACAGTAACAGGAGACACTATGAGCTGAACATAACAGTATACCAGTGGAAGAGAGGACAGTAGCAGGAGACACTATGAACTGAACATAACAGTATGCCAGTGGAAGAGAGGACAGTAGCAGGAGACACTATGATCTGAACATAACAGTATGTCAGTGGAAGGGAGGACAGTAGCAGGAGACCCTATGAGCTGAACATAACAGCCAGTGGAAGGGAGGACAGTAGCAGGAGACACTATGAACTGAACATAACAGTATGTCAGTGGAAGAGAGGACAGTAACAGGAGACACTATGAACTGAACATAACAGTATATCAGTTGAAGGGAGGACAGTAACAGTGAACATAACAGTATGTCAGTGGAAGGGAGGACAGTAGTACTGAACATAACAGTATGTCAGTGGAAGAGAGGACAGTAACAGTGAACATTACAGTATGTCAGTGGAAGGGAGGACAGTAAAAGTGAACATAACAGTATACCAGTGGAAGGGAGGACAGTAACAGTGAACATAACAGTATACCAGTGGAAGGGAGGACAGTAACAGTGAACATAACAGTATACCAGTGGAAGGGAGGACAGTAACAGTATACCAGTGGAAGAGAGGACAGTAACAGTGAACATAACAGTATACCAGTGGAAGGGAGGACAGTAACAGTATACCAGTAGAAGGGAGGACAGTAACAGTGAACATAACAGTATACCAGTAGAAGAGAGGACAGTAACAGTGAACATAACAGTATACCAGTAAAAGAGAGGACAGTAAGAGTATACCAGTGGAAGGGAGGACAGTAACAGTATACCAGTAGAAGGGAGGACAGTAACAGTATACCAGTGGAAGGGAGGACAGTAACAGTATACCAGTAGAAGGGAGGACAGTAACAGTGAACATAACAGTATACCAGTAGAAGAGAGGACAGTAACAGTGAACACAACAGTATACCAGTGGAAGGGAGGACAGTAACAGTGAAAAAAACAGTATACCAGTAGAAGAGAGGACAGTAGTACTGAACATAACAGTATACCAGTGGAAGGGAGGACAGTAACAGTGAAAATAACAGTATACCAGTAGAAGAGAGGACAGTAACAGTGAACACAACAGTATACCAGTGGAAGGGAGGACAGTAACAGTATACCAGTGGGAGGAAGGACAGTAGTACTGAACATAACAGTATACCAGTAGAAGGGAGGACAGTAACAGTATACCAGTGGAAGGGAGGACAGTAACAGTACACCAGTAGAAGAGAGGACAGTAACAGTATACCAGTGGAAGGGAGGACAGTAACAGTATACCAGTAGAAGGGAGGACAGTAACAGTATACCAGTGGAAGGGAGGACAGTAACAGTATACCAGTAAAAGAGAGGACAGTAACAGTGAACATAACAGTATACCAGTGGAAGGGAGGACAGTATCAATATACCAGTGGAAGGGAGGACAGTAACAGTATACCAGTAGAAGAGAGGACAGTAACAGTGAACATAACAGTATACCAGTGGAAGAGAGGACAGTAGTACTGAACATAACAGTATACCAGTAGAAGGGAGGACAGTAACAGTATAGCAGTGGAAGGGAGGACAGTAACAGTACACCAGTAGAATAGAGGACAGTAACAGTATACCAGTGGAAGGGAGGACAGTAACAGTATACCAGTAGAAGGGAGGACAGTAACAGTATACCAGTGGAAGGGAGGACAGTAACAGTATACCAGTAGAAGAGAGGACAGTAACAGTGAACATAACAGTATACCAGTGGAAGGGAGGACAGTAACAGTATACCAGTGGAAGGGAGGACAGTAACAGTATACCAGTGGGAGGGAGGATAGTAGTACTGAACATAACAGTATACCAGTGGAAGAGAGGACAGTAGTACTGAACATAACAGTATACCAGTGGAAGGGAGGACAGTAACAGTATACCAGTGGAAGGGAGGACAGTAACAGTGAACATAACAGTATGTCAGTGGAAGGGAGGACAGTAACAGTGAACATAACAGTATACCAGTGGAAGGGAGGACAGTAACAGTATACCAGTGGAAGGGAGGACAGTAACAGTGAACATAACAGTATACCAGTGGAAGGGAGGACAGTAACAGTATACCAGTGGAAGAGAGGACAGTAACAGTGAACATAACAGTATACCAGTGGAAGGGAGGACAGTAACAGTATACCAGTAGAAGGGAGGACAGTAACAGTGAACATAACAGTATACCAGCAGAAGAGAGGACAGTAACAGTGAACATAACAGTATACCAGTAGAAGAGAGGACAGTAACAGTGAACATAACAGTATACCAGTAGAAGAGAGGACAGTAACAGTATACCAGTGGAAGGGAGGACAGTAACAGTGAACATAACAGTATACCAGTGGAAGAGAGGACAGTAACAGTGAACATAACAGTATACCAGTGGAAGAGAGGACAGTAACAGTGAACATAACAGTATACCAGTAGAAGGGAGGACAGTAACAGTGAACATAACAGTATACCAGTAGAAGAGAGGACAGTAACAGTGAACACAACAGTATACCAGTGGAAGGGAGGACAGTAACAGTGAAAATAACAGTATACCAGTAGAAGAGAGGACAGTAGTACTGAACATAACAGTATACCAGTGGAAGGGAGGACAGTAACAGTGAAAATAACAGTATACCAGTAGAAGAGAGGACAGTAACAGTGAACACAACAGTATACCAGTGGAAGGGAGGACAGTAAGAGTACACCAGTGGGAGGAAGGACAGTAGTACTGAACATAACAGTACACCAGTAGAAGGGAGGACAGTAACAGTATACCAGTGGAAGGGAGGACAGTAACAGTACACCAGTGGAAGAGAGGACAGTAACAGTATACCAGTGGAAGGGAGGACAGTAACAGTATACCAGTAGAAGGGAGGACAGTAACAGTATACCAGTGGAAGGGAGGACAGTAACAGTATACCAGTAAAAGAGAGGACAGTAACAGTGAACATAACAGTATACCAGTGGAAGGGAGGACAGTAACAGTATACCAGTGGGAGGGAGGATAGTAGTACTGAACATAACAGTATACCAGTGGAAGAGAGGACAGTAGTACTGAACATAACAGTATACCAGTGGAAGGGAGGACAGTAACAGTATACCAGTGGAAGGGAGGACAGTAACAGTGAACATAACAGTATGTCAGTGGAAGGGAGGACAGTAACAGTGAACATAACAGTATACCAGTGGAAGGGAGGACAGTAACAGTATACCAGTGGAAGGGAGGACAGTAACAGTGAACATAACAGTATACCAGTGGAAGGGAGGACAGTAACAGTATACCAGTGGAAGAGAGGACAGTAACAGTGAACATAACAGTATACCAGTGGAAGGGAGGACAGTAACAGTATACCAGTAGAAGGGAGGACAGTAACAGTGAACATAACAGTATACCAGCAGAAGAGAGGACAGTAACAGTGAACATAACAGTATACCAGTAGAAGAGAGGACAGTAACAGTGAACATAACAGTATACCAGTAGAAGAGAGGACAGTAACAGTATACCAGTGGAAGGGAGGACAGTAACAGTATACCAGTAGAAGGGAGGACAGTAACAGTGAACATAACAGTATACCAGTAGAAGAGAGGACAGTAACAGTGAACACAACAGTATACCAGTGGAAGGGAGGACAGTAACAGTGAAAATAACAGTATACCAGTAGAAGAGAGGACAGTAGTACTGAACATAACAGTATACCAGTGGAAGGGAGGACAGTAACAGTGAAAATAACAGTATACCAGTAGAAGAGAGGACAGTAACAGTGAACACAACAGTATACCAGTGGAAGGGAGGACAGTAACAGTACACCAGTGGGAGGAAGGACAGTAGTACTGAACATAACAGTACACCAGTAGAAGGGAGGACAGTAACAGTATACCAGTGGAAGGGAGGACAGTAACAGTACACCAGTGGAAGAGAGGACAGTAACAGTATACCAGTGGAAGGGAGGACAGTAACAGTATACCAGTAGAAGGGAGGACAGTAACAGTATACCAGTGGAAGGGAGGACAGTAACAGTATACCAGTAAAAGAGAGGACAGTAACAGTGAACATAACAGTATACCAGTGGAAGGGAGGACAGTAACAATATACCAGTGGAAGGGAGGACAGTAACAGTATACCAGTAGAAGAGAGGACAGTAACAGTGAACATAACAGTATACCAGTGGAAGAGAGGACAGTAGTACTGAACATAACAGTATACCAGTAGAAGGGAGGACAGTAACAGTATACCAGTGGAAGGGAGGACAGTAACAGTACACCAGTAGAAGAGAGGACAGTAACAGTATACCAGTGGAAGGGAGGACAGTAACAGTATACCAGTAGAAGGGAGGACAGTAACAGTATACCAGTGGAAGGGAGGACAGTAACAGTATACCAGTAGAAGGGAGGACAGTAACAGTGAACATAACAGTATACCAGTAGAAGAGAGGACAGTAACAGTGAACATAACAGTATACCAGTAGAAGAGAGGACAGTAACAGTGAACATAACAGTATACCAGTGGAAGGGAGGACAGTAACAGTATACCAGTGGAAGGGAGGATAGTAGTACTGAACATAACAGTATACCAGTGGAAGAGCGGACAGTAGTACTGAACATAACAGTATACCAGTGGAAGGGAGGACAGAAACAGTGAACATAACAGTATACCAGTGGAAGAGAGGACAGTAGTATTGAACATAACAGTATACCAGTGGGAGGGAGGATAGTAGTACTGAACATAACAGTATACCAGTGGAAGAGCGGACAGTAGTACTGAACATAACAGTATACCAGTGGAAGGGAGGACAGAAACAGTGAACATAACAGTATACCATTAGAAGGGAGGACAGTAACCGTGAACATAACAGTATACCAGTGGAAGAGAGGACAGTAGTACTGAACATAACAGTATACCAGTGGAAGAGAGGACAGTAGTACTGAACATAACAGTATACCAGTGGAAGAGAGGACAGTAGTACTGAACATAACAGTATACCAGTGGAAGAGAGGACAGTAACAGTGAACATAACAGTATACCAGTGGAAGAGAGGACAGTAACAGTGAACATAACAGTATACCAGTGGAAGGGAGGACAGTAGTACTGAACATAACAGTATACCAGTAGAAGGGAGGACAGTAACCGTGAACATAACAGTATACCAGTGGAAGAGAGGACAGTAGTACTGAACATAACAGTATACCAGTGGAAGAGAGGACAGTAGTACTGAACATAACAGTATACCAGTGGAAGGGAGGACAGTAGTACTGAACATAACAGTATACCAGTGGAAGAGAGGACAGTAGTACTGAACATAACAGTATACCAGTGGAAGAGAGGACAGTAACAGTGAACATAACAGTATACCAGTGGAAGAGAGGACAGTAGTATTGAACATAACAGTATACCAGTGGAAGAGAGGACAGTATTATTGAACATAACAGTATACCAGTGGAAGGGAGGACAGTAGTACTGAACATAACACTATACCAGAGGAAGAGAGGACAGTAACAGTGAACATAACAGTATACCAGTGGAAGAGAGGACAGTAGTATTGAACATAACAGTATACCAGTGGAAGAGAGGACAGTAGTACTGAACATAACAGTATACCAGTGGAAGAGAGGACAGTAGTACTGAACATAACAGTATGCCAGTGGAAGAGAGGACAGTAGTATTGAACATAACAGTATACCAGTGGAAGAGAGGACAGTAACAGTGAACATAACAGTATACCAGTGGAAGAGAGGACAGTAGTATTGAACATAACAGTATACCAGTGGAAGAGAGGACAGTAGTATTGAACATAACAGTATACCAGTGGAAGAGAGGACAGTAGTATTGAACATAACAGTATACCAGTGGAAGAGAGGACAGTAACAGTGAACATAACAGTATACCAGTGGAAGAGAGGACAGTAACAGTGAACATAACAGTATACCAGTGGAAGAGAGGACAGTAGTATTGAACATAACAGTATACCAGTGGAAGAGAGGACAGTAACAGTGAACATAACAGTATACCAGTGGAAGAGAGGACAGTAACAGTGAACATAACAGTATACCAGTGGAAGAGAGGACAGTAACAGTGAACATAACAGTATACCAGTGGAAGAGAGGACAGTAGTATTGAACATAACAGTATACCAGTGGAAGAGAGGACAGTAACAGTGAACATAACAGTATACCAGTGGAAGAGAGGACAGTAACAGTGAACATAACAGTATACCAGTGGAAGGGAGGACAGTAACAGGTGACCAACTGTAGTTTGTGACTTTGATGATTTCTCATTGGAGCCAATTAAATTACAGTAATTATCGATTTGGTAACATAATTACCAGCTTTGATCACTTAATAATTCATAAACAAACATGATATCAGTAAAAACAGTGTAAATAATTGGTAGGTCTACCTTTAATTTTGGAATTACAAGGCACAAGGCATTGTTCTTAAACATGCAGAAGGCAAATAATTTCTCCAAAACTAAATATAAGTGTTGATATTAGTTGGCAGGAGTATTTACTTCAACACTGTGTTTTGATATATTTCTAATACATTTTAAGTATATGTACTGTATATATGCCTGAATTTAACTTTTATCTTTCATTTGACACCTAATTTGACATGCTTCTATGAACTTGTTGGTGCTCATGGGTCCTTTTATATGGAAATGTGTGGCTCAGTTGGTAGAGCATGGTGTTTGCAATGCCAGGGTTGTGGGTTCGATTCCCACGGGGGACCAGTACGGAGAAAGAGAATGTATGAAATGTATGCATTCACTACTGTAAGTCGCTCTGGATAAGAGCGTCTGCTAAATGACTAAAATGTAAAATGAAATCCCCAGTAAGGCAGTAGTCAGTCATCCCTGGCTAGACAGAGAGGACAGGAGTCTGACACAACAGCTCACATCAGATACAATACCTGGTGGTTGATTTATGATGTACATCCATCTCTACTCTTTACCACACACACACTGACCTCTGGACTACAGTCCCCCTCTCTCCCTCCCTCCCACCCTGCCAGCTCAGGACTGATACATATTGACTCTTTATTAAACAGTCAGATTGATTCATGGGGATCAATGCAGTCTCCAGGGGCCTCCCACCCAATCACTTTTTGCATGAATGTAAACAACCCACTAAACGTTACGACCCATGATCCATAACAGCCATGAAACCTGACAAGGGGACAGAGATCCCCCCCCTCTCCCTCCTTCAGTCTTTCCCTCCTCACCCCCCTCCTTACCTCAACAAGGGATAATTAAAAAGTGTTAGGGTTAACGTCGAAAATAGAGTCCGGACTCCGGACCAATACATAATAACAACACAATCACAGCACGCACTTTGAAATACCCATTTTCTCATTACAAAGACGCACGCAATTGGCGGGGTAATCTTCTTCTTAACAACATTCCCGACATTTCACACTGCTTTTTTTTGTTAGCTCGCCCGGCTAACCTGCCACCCCCTGCCATAAAGAGAGAGCTCTGCTATCTCATAATGGGTTCATTTCATTTCCTGTGAGGCAGGTGTTCAACGAGCCCGGCAGGAGCAGTAAGAGGAATGAAGATGAACATAAAAACAGTAGGAGGGACCGGGTCTGCATGCCTCCCCTCTCACTGCCTGATCTGACAAAGCCGTAGAAACAACCTTTAAATGAAAACCAGAAACAGCGGAAGCCTTTCCTGTTGTGGCTCTATCATGCTGATTGACAAACTAAAAGGGGTTCTGTAGACAGAGGTACTCTGTTCATTTCTGTGTCTTCCTTCCTGTCTTCCTACACATGTTTTCAAATCACATAATTCTCCTGCCTCTCTTGTATTCCTTTCTATCCCTTCATCTTTGGCAGCGTGGTCATACAAGAGAGGTAGAGGGACAGAGAGGAGAAATCAAGAGGGAGAGAGAGAGGAGTGAAATAGAGGAGGGGGAGAAGGGAGGGAGAGACTGAGAAAAGAGAGAGAGAAAGAGAGAGAGAGAGAGAGAGAGAGAGAGAGAGAGAGAGAGAAGGATGTGTAGGGACAGAGGGAGAGGAGAGAGGAGGAAATGAGAAAGCGGAAAAGAGGGAGGGATTTCCAGCAGCACGTTCCCAGAATGTAGATGTCCCTGTCCCAGGTCTTGAATATGTAGCAGAAAAATAGACCGTTGCGGCCCTGTGTGAATACACCCTTGCCTCGCCCCACTTGCCACCAACTAGGGCTTTACCCCCCTAGTCCCCTGGCTGAGCCTCCCTGCCCCACCTATAGCCCCCTCGGATGTGTGTGTGTGTGTGTGTGTGTGTGTGTGTGTGTGTGTGTGTGTGTCTGCCTAGAGTAGACAGTGAGTAGTGCAGAGCAGGGTAGATCAGAGCGAGCAGAGTGCGATTCAGGAGCATAAGAGATGCTAATGAGGTGAGGCGACCATCATTAGCCATTCTAGCTCTCTGAGCTAAATTAACAGGCTCCCCTGCCTCACATCCACAAAGCCAATTTAGCTTTCCCTAACTCTGCTCTCTTACCCTCTCTCTTTCCCATCATCCTGCCTCTTGCTCACCACTCTCCCTTTCTGTGTGTGTGCCAGTGTGTGTTCCAGTGTGCACACCTGTGCCAACGTGTGTGCCCAATGGGAATGCCAGTGTGATACCTCACCCTTTCTAAGCAGTGTGTGTCTGTGTCCATCCCATCCAGACACAACAAGCTCCATTTGGCTCACAGAGAAAAACACAAGTCAATCAAACCGTTTCAGACTTAACAGCAATAGGCCACATGGTTCTAGAGCTAGCCAGAACCATGCACACACACACACACACACACACCTGCCATTTTGTACCAAAATATTTGAATGTCTGCCATGTTAAAATGCACTCCCTAACGGAACCCTTGTCTGTGTGTTGTTGATGATTCATCCCAACTGTCTTCTCTTCCTCTGTGGCTGGGTGTTGTGTTGCCACCCTCTTAAACAGCTATCTCTATGGTAATGGGTGGGCATTTATTACCAAACGGCACTCTCGCTTACTAACATGACAAGGATGACAAGTAACACTTTATCTCCCTGTTATCGTTGTGGACTGGCTGGATGGGTGCCAAGTTCACACACACAAACGCACCCCTGCACACGTGCAAAAAATGTGCACAACTATAGACACGCACACACGCACACACACGCACACACGTTTGACACGTTTTGTTTTAATTATGGTCTCAATCCAAAAAGCACCACATAAACTCTCACTTATACTGAGAGTGCACCAATGTGTTACCCCCAAGCCATAAGACTCCTGAACAGGTAATCAAATGGCTACCCCCCCAACCCCTCTTTTTACACTGCTGCTACTCTCTGTTTAACATATATGCATAGTCACTTTAACTATACATTCATGTACATACTGCCTCAATTGGCCCGACCAACCAGTGCTCCCGCACATTGGCTAACCGGGCTATCTGAATTGTGTCCCGCCACCCACCACCTGCCAACCCCTCTTTTACGCTACTACTACTCTCTGTTCATCATATATGCATAGTCACTTTAACCATATCTACATGTACATACTACCTCAATCAGCCTGACTAACCGGTGTCTGTATGTTGCCTCGCTACTTTTATAGCCGCGCTACTGTATATAGCCTGTCTTTTTACTGTTGTTTTATTTCTTTACTTACCTATTGTTCACCTAATACCTTTTTTGCACTATTGGTTAGAGCCTGTAAGTAAGCATTTCACTGTAAGGTCCTGTTATATTCGCCGCACATGACAAATAAACTTTGATTTGATTTGATGCAGTCTATCACAGTGCCATCCATTTTGTCACCAAAGCCCCATATACTACCCAACACTGCGACCTGTATGCTCTCTTTGACTGGCCCTCGCTTCATATTCGTCGCCGAACCCACTGGCTCCAGGTCATCTATAAGTCTTTGCTAGGTAAAGCCCCGCCTACTGTAAGGTCTACACCTGTTGTATTCTGCACACGTGACAAATAAACTTTGATTTGATTTGATTGTTTGTTTTTGATACAGACACACACACAAACACACGCACACGCACACACACTTACTTGGCCACCTTGCACCTGCCTGAACAAAAACAGCACTCTGAATATCTACAGGATTCCATTTCCTGATGACATCTGGATATTTTGATCTTATTTATGAATTAGTGAAATAATCATTTACGCCGTGAAAGAGGAGAGCAGCACGGTGGTGGTTAATGACTGGTTCAAAGAGAGCGCTGGTTACAGGGCCTTTACCCTTGACTCTAACTGACAATACTCTTTGCTAGGTTATGGATGAGAACAACACACCATGCCTGCATCCCAAATGCCGCCCTGTTCCCTACATAGTGCACTACTTCCCTATATAGGGCACTAGGGTGACATTGGGTATGCATACTCACGAGTGATGAAAGTCAGGATAGTATTGTGAGTGCCCCCGGATCCCAATTAGGTCTTCTATAAAGGACCATCTGAAAGGAGCTTTGGGAAGATTAGGGTAAGCGTACATTAAGCCCACTTCCATCTTTGGATTCAAATAAAAAACTAAAAAACAACACATTTTCTGCTGTTTAATGGTTCAACTAATTCAACTAAACCAGAAGTTGTATTATTAAGTTAGTTCCCAGTACTGGCCAATTTCAGACCTGCTAAAAAGCTTTGGTGTTGAGGCTACCCTCAGATACTTTTTGTACCTCCTCAGATGAGTGCTGAAATACTCAGATGATAGCATATTTCATGAGCATTCATTACTATTTTGTTTCAATTGAAAAGATGGGTTTGTTATGCTAGCAGTAGTGCCTGCATGTGACATTCACACAGTAGCAACATAACTTAGTGAACTATAACAACATAATATATTTCAGGCATTCACAGTTTACATTTTTAAAAGCTATTTGTCTTATTTTACTGTTAAATGAACAGTTCCATGTTTTTTTCTTACATTTATCCCAGGTGTGCAGCAGCACAAGAAGCACTCCCTCTATACAGGATGTAAATGACAATACACCAATATTGTTCAATATAATACATTTTAACTTTGCAAAATATTGTAGTCTATAGTGTATATTTATACCCCAAACCATTGGTTTTTAAATATTTTATGAATAGACTTTGCTATTCTTTATTTGTCACCATAAATCCCTAATATTCAATGAACATGAGCATAAATATGTTTCTTTGTTCAGATTTAAGTTAACTAAAACACCCAAAAACTACAGTGATGCATATTATGCATCTAGACATGGTGCCTTTACCAATATTATAAACCTCTGTACTCTCTCCAACACGTTTGGTAGTTGTTAACGCAGAGAGAGAAGAATAAGATCAAGGTTGAGGGAGGGATATCTGGGATAGAAGACCTAAAAGTGGTGGACAAGAATGCAAACAAATGAGGGACAAGAATATGATTATTGCTGCACTGTTGTCTTTCATTCATGTGATTCTGTTTTTTGGTCCATGACCTGTACCATTTTAATACACAGTAGAGAGGGAGCTTTTTCAGATCGGCGTTAGGAAGGCGTTGAACAAATTAAAAACAATAGCAGTACAGCACATGTGAATCAGCTTTCAGATAATTCATTGAAAGTTGTGTCTGTTATGGTCTTTGTCGCACGGCTTCTTATCCACAGAGGGCCGGTGTGGGTGCAGGGTTGTGTTCTAACCAAGCAATAACACACCTGATTCAACGAATCATGTCCTGGTTGAAGTCTATGATTAGTTGAATCAGGTGTCCAATGGCTGGTAAGAACAAAAGCCACATTGATCTCTGCGGATACGATTGGACATCCCCCTGTTATGAGTGCTACTTTGATGATGAATAGTAATGATCTATTTATTTTTAATACCTTTAGGGAGATTAATATAATTGCATTTTACAAAAGAAATGTCAGTATGTAACTTTTGAACATTTGTAAATGAATTAAAATGGATGATTTAATAGCTGGGCTCATTTGGAACACCCATGGGTTTAATAACCCATCAGAGTCTAAGCCCTTGTCACGTCCTGACCAGTATAGAGGATATTTTGTTATTGTAGTTTGGTCAGGACGTGGCAGAGGGTAGTTTATTTATGTATTACGTTTTTTTTTGTCACTGGTCTATGTTTGTATTTCTATGTGTATATTCTAGGGTAGTTTTTCTATGTGTAGGTTGGGTGCAGACCCCGGATGCACCTACACAAAACACAGAAAACCCCCAAAACAAACAGAAAAATCCCCCTAAACTAAAGGGAGGGAAGGGAGGGTGGCTGCCGTCAACGACGGCACTGTGCTACACCCCCCCTCCCCAACCCACCTATATCGGAGGCGGCTCAGGTGCGGGACGTGGACCCCGCTCCACCCTCCCGGGCGACCCTGACTTCGCCCGGCTGGCACGTCCAGTACCAGCCCCACGCATCAGGCTTCTAGTGCGTCAACCCAGTCCGACTCGGCCTGTTCCCGCTCCCCGCACTAGCCCTGAGGTGCATGTGCCCAGACTGGCACATCCTGCCCCACGCATCAGGCTTCTAGTGCGTCAGCCCAGCCTCGCCAGTCTGGAGCCGCCAGAGCCGCCGGCCAGCCTGGAGCCGCCAGGGCCGCCGGCCAGCCTGGAGCCGCCAGGGCCGCCGGCCAGCCGGGAGCCGCCAGGGCCGCCCGGCCAGCCGGGAGCCGCCAGGGCCGCCCGGCCTGCCGGGAGCCGCCAGGGCCGCCCGGCCAGCCGGGCGCAGCCATCGCCGCCCGCCAGCCGGGCGCAGCAAGAATCGCCTGCCAGCCGGGCGAAGTCAGGGTCGCCCGGGAGGGTGGAGCGGGGTCCACGTCCCGCACCTGAGCCGCCTCCGATATAGGTGGGTTGGGGAGGGGGGGTGTAGCACAGTGCCGTCGTTGACGGCAGCCACCCTCCCTTCACTCCCTTTAGTTTAGGGGGATTTTTCTGTTTGTTTTGGGGGTTTTCTGTGTTTTGTGTAGGTGCATCCGGGGTCTGCACCTTTGGGGGGGGGTACTGTCACGTCCTGACCAGTATAGAGGATATTTTGTTATTGTAGTTTGGTCAGGACGTGGCAGAGGGTAGTTTATTTATGTATTACGGGTTTTTTTGTCACTGGTCTATGTTTGTTTTTCTATGTGTATATTCTAGGGTAGTTTTTCTATGTGTAGGTTGGGTGCTGGACTCTCAATTGGAGGCAGGTGTTTCTAGTTGCCTCTGATTGTGAGTCCTATAAATAGGTGTGTGTTTTGTTTGTGACTTGTGGGTAGTTGTTTGAGAGCACTGCTTTTGTTGAGCCTGCTTCTCTGTTCCTGTCGTTAGTTTGTTTATTGTTTTTCCGTGGTGTTCGCATTTATTATAAATAAATATGTTGAGCACGCAATCCGCTGCGCCTTGGTCCCATTCTCTCTTCCACGACAGCTGTGACAGCCCTGTCTAAACTGTTGGGGTTCTACTAAGCTGTATGGAATTGTTTTAAGAACGTCATACCAAGGATCATTTACCTATTTGATTTAGAGTTTTAAGACCCCTTGAAGTACCACAAAAATACATACATAAATGATTTGAGAAATTATTTGGGGCCTTACTGCTATTAGCCCTGTAACGATGTATGCTGCGAGTCGGGAAGCAAGTTCAGGGAGTGAATACATTTCATAAATAAATGAACAAAACAAGAAACACAAACAGCGCACCAACATGAAACGGGAACATTGATGACTGGGGAAGAAACCAAAGGGGGTGACATATAAAGGGCAGGTAATCAAGGAGGTGATGGAGTCCAGGTGAGTGTCATTATGCGCAGGTGTGCGTAACGATGGTGACAGGTGTGCGCCATAGCGAGCAGCCTGGTGACCTAGAGGCCGGAGAGGGAGCACACGTGACAAGCCCATACAAACGCATTGAATAGCAGATTCACTACATGGAACAACAGATAGTCCCCCAAAAATATGTAAAGGAAGTTTGTTCTGAAGTGTCTGCCCTATGTCTGAGAGATATAAGAAAGATCAGGAAACATTTTATATATGTATTTAACCCCATATTTTTGCCATTAAACAGTCTCCATATATACTTTCATACATTTTTTCAACTGGTACCAGGGGACCTTCAGATAAGTCTTGTGAGGCCTGTGGGTCTCACCTTTACACATAAGGGTTATATTAGTGTGTAGCCCAAACTGTTCAGATGCTACAGACAGAAGCTGGCAGATCGGCTGTACCGACTTCAGATGAGTCCCAAGACCCTTGTGGGGGTCGTAGAGAAAAATGTGTTCCTGTTTGTGAGAATTTGTAGGCCAACCCATCCGGACGCTACAGACGATTTATCGAGAAGACAGATTTTCGGGATGTCTCATGGTCTGACAAACGCTGCTCTGACTCTGTCACCTTTCACCGCAGATGCGGGGGTGCGACATCGGCGGATGAGGTGGATTGAGACACATCCAATGTAGGTTGAACTGAAAGATGTTTATGTGGATTTTTTATTATACTTAATTAGATTTCCGTGGGGGCGCGGACATCGACCTTAGGGGGTTTAAAGGGTACACTCAGCACTTATTAAGCACAGTCCGGATTTTATCAAACATTTTCGTCTTACACATTTTTTTTGTAAGTAAAGTATTAAAACTTGACGAGTGATGCATTTTTCATTTCATATCGACTTCTCATATAACAATGAGGTCAGTATATGCTAGAAATGTCTAAACTTTCAACCCTAATTGTAATAATAAATGGCGTTCCTGCATGTGGCTGCATAGCCCCTTAGAGCCAGAGTTGGGCAGTATTTCTGTTATACGTATTTGAAATACATATTTTAATTACTTCTGAATATTTTGTCATTTGAATTAGACTTGGCTGAACTACACTGAACTACACATCATTTTCATTACCATTATAGCGGTTCACATTTTGTGCCCCCCCCCTTTCACCCTGCATTGGTATCAGAAGTCTGATAGCACTATGGTGTGACAAGAGCATCTGCTAAATTTAAAAAACATGTTCATGTAAAAATTAACAACTGAAACATGCAGAGTATTATTTTAATAAGCTCCACCCCGAAACAAGGCCAATAATAATACCCATTGTGCTTTGCAGTTCATTTTGGTATATTCATTTTTACATACACATTTTGGTCATTTAGCAGACACTCTTACCCAGAGTGAATTTCTCAACTAAGGTTGATAAACAACAACAACATATCACCGTCATAGTAAGTAAAACGTTTCTGTAACCGTTACTGAGAAAGTGGTTGCTGTTTGGGCCGGGTGCTTGCAAATGTATTTTTGTATTTTGTAGTTCAAATAGATGTATTTTAATTATATACATTACAAAATAAAAAAAAATTATAGTTTATTTTGATACGTTGATCTTTATGGCCTTTTGTATCTGTATTTTGTAATTGTATTTTGCAATTTTTGCCAATCCCTGGTTACAGTAGTGCGCGTGTGTGGATCCATGCGGCACTGTCTCTGCAATTAAAACAAAGGAGCTGATTTCCAGCTCAGAACGGCTGAGACACAACGAGCAGGAGAACAAATCAAATCAAAATCAAATTTTATTTGTCAAATGCGCAGAATACAACAGGTGTGTAGACTTTACAGTGAAATGCTTACTTTACAAGCCCTTAACTAACAATGCAGTTTTAAGAAAATACCTAAAAAAAAGCAAGAGATAAGAATAACAAATAATTAAAGAGCAGCAGTAAATAACAACAGAGGGGCTATATTCAGGGGGTACCGGTATAGAGTCAATGTGTCAATGTGCAGGGGCACCGGTGTCGAGGTAACTGAGGTAATATGTACATGTAGGTAGAGTTATTAAAGTGGCTATGCTTAGATAATAACAGAGAGTAGCAGCAGCGTGTGGGGGGATGCAAATAGTCTGGGAAGCCATTTAAATGAGATGTTCAGGAGTCTTATGGCTTGGGGGTAGAAGATGTTTAGAAGCCTCTTGGACCTAGACTTGGCACTCCGGTATCGCTTGCCATGCGGTAGCAGAGACAACAGTTTATGACTAGGGTGGCTGGAGTCTTTGACCATTTTTAGGGTCTTCCTCTGACGCCGCCTGGTATAGAGGTCCTGGATGGCAGGAAGCTTGGCCCCAGTGATGTACTGGGCTGTATGCACTACCCTCTGTAGTGACTTGCGGTTGGAGGCAGAGCAGTTGCCATACCAGGCAGTGATGCAACCCATCAGAATACTCTCAATGGTGCAGCTGTAAAAACCTTTTGAGGATCTGAGGACCCATGCCAAATCTTTTCAGTCTCCTGAGAGAGAATAGGTTTTGTTGTGCCCTCGTCACAACTGGCTTGGTGTGCTTGGACCATGTTAGTTTGTTGGTGATGTGGACGCCAAGGAACTTGAAGCTCTCAACCTTCTCCACTACAGCCCCTTCAATGAGAATGGGGGCGTGCTCAGTCCTCCTTTTCCTGTAGTCCATAATCATCTCCTTAGTCTTGATCACGTTGAGGGAGAGGTAGTAGTCCTTGCACCACACGGTCAGGTCTCTGACCTCCTCCCTATAGGCTGTCTGATCGTTGTCGGTGATCAGGCCTACCACTGTTGTGTCATTAGCAAACTTAATGGTGGTGTTGGAGTTGTGCCTGGCCGTGCAGTCATGCGCGAACAGGGAGTACAGGAGGGGACTGAGCATGCACCCCTGAGGGGCCCCCGTGTTGAGGATCAGCGTGGCGGATGTGTTGCTATCTACCCTTACCATCTGGGGGCAGCCGGTCAGGAAGTCTAAGATCCAGTTGCAGAGGGAGGTGTTTAGTCCCAGGGTCCTTAGCTTAGTGATGAGTTTTGAGGGCACTATGGAGTTGAACGCTGACCTGTAGTCAATGAATAGCATCCTCACATAGGTGTTTCTTATGTCCAGGTGGGAAAAGGCAGTGTGGAACGCAATAGAGATTGCATCATCTGTGGATATGTTGGTGCGGTATGCAAATTGGAGTGGGTCTAGGGTTTCTGGGATAATGGTGTTGATGTGAGCCATGACCAGCCTTTCAAAGCATTTCATGGCTACAGACGTGAGTGCTACTGGTCGGTAGTCATTTAGGCAGGTTACCTTAGTGTTCATGGGCACAGGGACTATGCTGGTCTGCTTGAAACATGTTGGTATTACAGACTCAGACAGGGAGAGGTTGAAAATGTATGTGAAGACACTTGCTAATTGGTCAGTGCATGCTCGGGGGAACACGTCCTGGTAATCCGTCTGGCAGAGCGGCCTTGTGAATGTTGACCTGTTTAAAGGTCTTACTCACATCGGCTGCGGAGAGCGTGATCACACAGTCATCTGGAACAGCTGATCCTCTCATGCATGTTTCAGTGTTACTTGCCTCGAAGCGAGCATAGAAGTTATTTAGGTCGTCTGGTAGGCTTGTGTCACTGGGCAGCTCTCGGGCTGTGCTTCCCTTTGCGGTTTGTAATAGTTTGCAAGCCTTGCCACAGCCAACGAGCATCAGAGTCGGTGTAGTACGATTCGATCTTAGTCCTGTATTGATGCTTTGCCTGATTGATGGTTCGTCGGAGGGCATAGCGGGATTTCTTATAAGCTTCCAGGTTAGCGTTCCGATCCTTGAAAGCAGCAGCTCTACCCTTTAGCTCAGTGCAAATGTTGCCTGTAATCCATGGCTTCTGGTTGGGGTATGTACCTACAGTCACTGTGGGGATGACGTCCTCGATGTACTTATTGATAAAGCCAGTGACTGATGTGGTGTACTCCTCAATGTCATCGGAAGAATTCCGGAACATATTCCAGTCTGTGCTAGCAAAACAGTCCTGTAGTTTAGCATCTGCTTCATCTGACCACTTTTTTATAGATCGAGTCACTGGTGCTTCCTGATTTAATTTTTGCTTGTAAGCAGGAATCAGGAGGATATAGTTATGGTCAGATTTGCCAAATGGAGGTCAAGGGAGAGCTTTGTACACGTCTCTGTGTGTGGAGTAAAGGTGGTCTAGAATTGTTTTCCCTCTGGTTGCACATTTAACATGCTGATAGAAATTCGATAAAACTGATTTAATTTCCCCTGCATTAAAGTCACCGGCCACTAGTAGCGCCGCCTCTGGATGAGTGTTTTCCTGTTTGCTTATGGCGGAATACAGCTCATTTAGTGCGATTTTAGTGCCAACCTCACTCTGTGGTGGTATGTAGACAGCTACGAAAAATACAGATGAAAACTCTCTAGGTAGATAGTGTGGTCCACAGCTTGTCATGAGATACTCTACCTCAGGCGAGCAAAACCTTGAGACTCCCTTAGATATCGTGCACCAGCTGTTGTTTACATAAATGCATAGGCCCCCGCCCCGTGTCTTACCAGAGGCTGCTGTTTTGTCTTGACGATAGAGTGTATACCTCACCAGCTGTATGTTCTTAATGTCATCGTCTAACCCCCTACTCGGTGAAACATAAGATATTACAGTTTTAATGTCCCGTTGGAAGGATATACGTGCTTTCAGTTCGTCCCATTTATTTTCCGGTGATTAAACGTTTGCTCGCAGAACGGAAGGCAAGGGCAGATTAGCCAATCGTCGCCTGATCCTCGCAAGGCCTCGAAATCTCTGTTTTCTTCTCCAGCGAATCACAGGGATTGGGGCCTGGTCGGGTGTCTGTAGTATATCCCTCACGTCCGACTCATTGAAGAAGAACTCCTTGTCCAATTTGAGGTGAATAATCCCAGTTCTGATGTCCAAAAGCTTTTTTTGGTCATAAGAGACGGTAGCAGCAACATTATGTACAAAACAAGTTATGAACAACACGAAAAAACAAACAAAATAGCATGATTGGTTGAGAGCCAATAAGATGGCAGCCCTACCCTCCAGCGCCATCCTGGGAGATGTGTAGATAGCATGAGATAATTATAGATGGTTAATAATACTGGAGTTTACAGCTAAACCCCGCCAGGCAATCTGATATTCTGAAAAACATTTTGGGGGAACTGCATACATGTATACATTACGGGTCAAATGTTTTGGAACACCTACTCATTCAAGAGTTTTTCTTAATTTGTACTATTTTCTACATTGTAGAATAGTGAAGACATCAAAACTAAGAAATAACACATATGGAATCATGTAGTAACCAAAAAAGTCTTAAACAAATCAAAATATATTTGATATTCTTCAAAGTAGCCACCCTTTGCCTTGATGACAGCTTTGCACACGCTTGGCATTCTCTCAACCAGCTTCATGAGGTAGTCACCTGGAATGCATTTCAATTAACAGGTGTGCCTTGTTAACCTGTTGGGCTAGGGGGCAGTATTGACACGGCTGGATAAAAAACATACCCGATTTAATCTGGTTACCACTCCTACCCAGTAACTAGAATATGCATATACTTATTACATATGGATAGAAAACACCCTAAAGTTTCTAAAACTGTTTGAATGGTGTCTGTGAGTATAACAGAACTCAAATGGCAGGTCAAAACCTGAGAGATTCCTTTACAGGAAGTGGCCTGTCTGACCATTTCTTGAACTTCTTTTCCATCTCTATCAATTACTAAGGATCTCTGCTCTAACGTGACACTTCCCACGTCGTCCATAGGCGCTCAAAGCCCGGGAAAAAACAGAATGTCGTCATTCCAGCCCCAGGCTGAAACACATTATCGCCTTTCTCAAGTGGCCGATCAAGGGACACTGGGCTTATGCGCGTGACCCGACCGCCCCCGCCTTTGGGATTTTTTCCTCTGTTTGCCGAAAAGGAGATTCCCTGTCGGAATATTATCGCTTTTCTACGAGAAAAATGTCGTAAAAATTGATTTTAAACAGCGGTTGACATGCTTCGAAGTACGGTAATGGAATATTTAGAATTTTATTGTCACGAATTGCGCCATGCGCGCGACACTTCTTCACTATTTCGGATAGTGTCTGGAACGCACGAACAAAACGCCGCTATTCGGATATAACGATGGATTATTTTGGACCAAACCAACATTTGTTATTGAAGTAGCAGTCCTGGGTGTGCATGCTGACGAAGACAACAAAAGGTAATCAAACTTTTATAATAGTAAATATGATTATGGTGAGTGCTAAACTTGCCGGGTGTCTAAATAGCGAGCCCGTGATGCCTGGGCTATGTACTTAGAATATTGCAAAATGTGCTTTCACCAAAAAGCTATTTTAAAATCGGACATATCGAGTGCATAGAGGAGGTCTGTATCTATAATTCTTAAAATAATTGTTATGCTTTTTGTGAACGTTTATCGTGAGTAATTTAGTAAAATGTTAGCGAATTCCCCGGAAGTTTGCGGGGGTATGCTAGTTCTGAACGTCACATGCTAATGTAAAAAGCTGGTTTTTGATATAAATATGAACTTGATTGAACAAAACATGCATGTATTGTATAACATAATGTCCTAGGGTTGTCATCTGATGAAGATCATCAAAGGTGAGTGCTGCATTTAGCTGTCTTCTGGGTTTTGGTGACATTATATGCTGGCTTGAAAAATGGGTGTCTGATTATTTCTGGCTTGGTACTCTGCTGACATAATCTAATGTTTTGCTTTCGTTGTAAAGCCTTTTTGAAATCGGACAGTGTGGTTAGATTAACGAGAGTCTTGTCTTTAAATAGCTGTAAAATAGTCTTATGTTTGAGAAATTGAAGTAATAGGATTTTTAAGGTTTTGAAAATCGCGCCACAGGCTGGCAGTGGCTGTTACGTAGGTGGGACGCAAGCGTCCCACCTAGCCCATAGAGGTTAACCTCTTGACGGTCGCCTAGGATAGGGGGCACCACAGCGCATTTAGAAAAAAAATGGTGCCCATTTTAAACGGCCTACTACTCAAACTCAGAAGCTAGGATATGCATATAATTAGTAGATTTGGATAGAAAACACCCTAAAGTTTCTAAAACTGTTTGAATGGTGTCTGTGAGTATAACAGAACTCATATGGCAGTCAAAACCCCGAGACAGATCGAAACAGGAAGTGGAATTCTGAATTGCGAACTCAACTTCATCACGTTGCCTATTAATCACACCGTGAGCTATGGTTCATTGAGCACTTCCTATTGCTTCCACTAGATGTCCTCAGTCTTTACAAAGTGATTTGAGTCTCCTACTGTGAAAACTGACAGAATGACACGCTGTGGAACGTGGTCACACGGAGAGGGCCATCACCATTATGACGCCGGCGCCCCTGGTTACCCTCCCCTTTCGAAATGTTTTGAAACACAATGCAATCGTCCCCCTCGAATCTTATTGGAGCTCTGGTTGAAAAAGGCCCTAAAGATTTATGTTATACAACGTTTGACATGTTTGAATGAACCTAAATAAGAAAAAAATGCATTTTGTTGAAAGAGTAGCCCCGCGCACGTCGGAACTTTTGGTGCAGCCTTCAGAACGCGCTAACAACAACAAGCTAATGGAACATAAAGGATGAACTTTTTCGAACGAAAATACATTTGTTGTGGACCTGGGATTCCTGGAAGTGCCTAAGGATGAAGATAATCAAAGGTAAGGGATTATTGACAATAGTATACAAGACTAGATTTGATATGTGATTGTTCCAAGATGGCTAGCCTATTGCTATTGCTAGCCTATTGTTCTGAGTATCGCATCCCCTTTTATCGCAAAGTGTGATTACCCAGTAAAGTTATTTTTAAATCTGGCATTACAGGTGCTTTCAAGAGATATTCATCTATAAATCTTAGAATGACAATATTACATTTTAAAAATCTTTTCGAATAGTAATTTAGTAAATTGTAGCGCTGTTTCATCGGATGCATTTGAGGGAAAATAGTTAGTCAACGTTACGCACCGATGTACAATGCTGTTTTTATATATAAATATGAACTTTATCGAACAAAATAATGCATGTATTGTGTAACATGATGTCCTAGGTGTGTCATCTGATGAAGATTGTCAAAGGTTAGTGCTGCATTTAGCTGTTTTTTGGTTATTTGTGATGCATGTGGTTGGTCGGAAAATGGCTATGTGGCTACTTTTACGATATACTCCTCTAACATAATCTAATGTTTTGCTTTTGCTGTAAAGCCTTTTTGAAATCGGACAGCGTGGTTCGATTCAGGAGAGGTGTATCTATAAAACGAAGAAAAAAAATATTACATTTTGTTATGCTAATGGGCGATAGGATACGGGACGGAGGCCGCACAGGGGTTAAAAGTTAATTTGTGGAATTTCTTTCCTTCTTAACGTGTTTGAGCCAATCAATTGTGCTGTGACAAGGTAGGTGTGGTATAAAGAAGACAGCCCTATTTGGTAAAATACCAAGTCCATATTATGGCAAAAACAGCTCAAATAAGCAAAGAGAAACAACAGTCCATCATTACTTTAAGACATGAAGGTCAGTCAATACGAAAACATTTCAAGAACTTTGAAAGTTTCTTCAAGTACAGTCGCAAAAAACATAATGCGCTAAGATGAAACTGGCTCTCATGAGGACCGCTACAGGAAAGGAAGACCCAGAGTTACCGCTGCTACAGAGGATAAGTTCATTCGAGTTACCAGCCTCAGAAATTGCAGCCCAAATAAATGCCTCACAGAGTTCAAGTAACAGACACATTTCAACATCAACTGTTCAGAGGAGACTGCGTGAATCAGGCCTTCATGGTCGAATTGCTGCAAAAGAAACACTACTAAAGGACACCAATGAGAAGAAGAGACTTGCTTGGGCCAAGAAACATGAGCAATGGACATTAAACCGGTGGAAATCTCTCTTTGGTCTGATTAGTCCAAATTTGAGATTTTTGGTTTCAACCGCCATGTCTTTGTGAGACGCAGAGTAGGTGAACGGAAAATCTCTGTGTGTGTGGTTCCCACCGTGAAGCATGGAGATGGTGTGGGGGTGCTTTGCTGGTGACACTGCATGGCTACCATAGCATTCTGCAGAAATACGCCATCCCATCTGGTTTGCGCTTAGTGGGACTATTATTTGTTTTTCAACAGGGCAATGACCCAACACACCTCCAAGCTGTGTAAGGGCTATTTGACCAAGAAGGAGAGTGATGAAGTGCTCAATCAGATGACCTGGCCTCCACAATCTCCTGACCTCAACCCAATTGAGATGGTTTGGGATGAGTTGGACCGTAGAGTGAAGGAACAGCAGCTAACAAGTGCTCAGGATATGTGGGAACTCCTTCAAGACTACTGGAAAAGCATTCCAGGTGAATCTGGTTGAGAGAATCCCAAGAATGTGCAAAGCTGTCATCAAGGCATAGGGAGGCTACTTTGAAGAATCTAAAATCTTTATTTATTTAACACTATTTTGCTTACTTCATGATTCCATATGTGTTATTTCATAGTTTTGATGTCTTCACTATTCACTATTATTTTACAATGTAGAAAATAGTAAAAATAAAGAAAAACCCTTGAATGAGTAGGTGTGTAGAAACGTTTGACGGGTTACTGTAAGTAAAGGAGATGAACATTGTGAAAATGTTGTCTGAAGAAGTGTTTCATTGATTTACATTTCTGATCAATAAAAGCTATGGCTGGCAACAACACCTGACTCCGTACTTCAGGCCACTGCTACAGATCAAGCAGTACCAGCACTTCAGGTGAATATCATTTTCATTGCATTGTATGAGGTTACTCTTCTTATCTAAACTTGGGAGGTGAGTTGATGTTGTAATGTCTTCAGATTTTTTTTTTGTATTCCCTGTTTTACAGCTTCAATGCTCTGGAGCCTGGTGTTGTTGTTCGCCAAGGAGCATTCGGACTGTCGGGACCAGGTTTCATCTGCTGCGCAACGCTGACATCCTTCCTCCCATAGATGGTCTGCCTGTACAAGCACCACCTGGACTGGACCCAGCTAGACAAACGTATCTTTTTGAGAAGATTAGGGGCAGGACAGAAACAGGCTCTCTGAATATAGATACCCTTGTTCATGCGTGGTTCGGACGGAACAGTCATCAGCACTATCTGCAATGATTCTATTCAAATGACTCTCTCCTAACACACACGCCATACGTTGCTGATACTATTTATCCTGCTGCTCAGCCACTTTACCCCTGATTGTATGCATACAGCTACCTCGTCTATCACTGATATCATTATTGATATTGTTCTTGTACATACTGTATATGTTATTTATGTTGACACTATCTATTTCGGATATTGCTACTATGCAAGTAACCATTTGGCTGTACCGCTTACACCTTCTGTAGAGACCCCATACACTTAGCAAGACTAAACAAAATATTGATATATAAAATGAATATTGATATGTGTGGTCGTAACATGATTTTGTGACATACCACAACAATATCATGTGACCGTATCAAGTGTCCACCACATAAATATATGGCGCATGCATCTGTTTATGTACTGTACATGTGCACCTCACTCAGGTTTCAACTCAGGTTATATGGCCTTAACTTATGTATGGTATACTATGTGATAAGTGTGTAACAGTATATAAAGTATGCTAATTGTGTGAAGGTATTTGGGCAGTGGTGTAAAGTACTTCAGTATCTGTACATTACTATTTATATTTTTGGAAACTTTTACTTTTACTTCACTACATTCCGAAAAAAAATGATGTACTTTTTACTCCATATATTTTCCCTGACACCCAAAAGTACTCGTTACATTTTGACAGGAAAATTGTCCAATTCACACACTTATAAAGAGAACATGCCTGGTCATCTCTACTGCATCTGATCTGGCAGATTCACTAAACACAAATGCTTCGTTTGTAAATGATGTTTGAGTGTTGGAGTGTGCCCCTGGTTATCCGTCAAAAAGAAATTAAAGAAAATAAAAGAAAATTGTGCCATCTGGTTTAATATAAGGAATTTGAAATGATTTATACTTTTACTCATGTATGACAATTTAGTACTTTTTCCACCACTGGATGTGGCTGGGGGTTACAGCATTTCTTTCACATGACCCCATCAATTTAGACATGTGTGTCTGGGTAAGCGTCATCTAATATTTATAAAATATTTTTATCTGGACACTTTCTGTTTACCTGGAATTTTTCCTTATTGTAGGCTACTACCACTTTTAGTCTTAATCTTTAATACACTACGCACCGTCTATGCACATGACCTCACATGTGAAACCTTAAAAGAGATGGGTGGGGCTAAGGCTTAAGAGGGTGTGAACAATGCTGAATGGGTGTAGACAAAGGAGAGCTCTCCAGTAGGTTCCAAAACATTCAAAGGTCCTTTTCTCAAAAGTGAGTTCACAAGTTTAGCAACTTTCAAAGCAGAATTACATTCCCATTGTTCTTCAAAAATGCAGTGTTTGATATACCGTTTAGTAGTCTCTACTTTTATCCAATGTAAAAAAAAAAATAAAAAAAAAAAAAATTGCTACATAAGACCGATTGGAGCCGGTCAGTCACAAATATCTAACCAAAGAAGATCTGAATGTTGCATTTGCAATTTCTGAGTCTCTTTCTCTCTACATTTAGTAAACTGAGGTGGATGTTTGGTGGATGTTTTGTCTCCCACTTACTGTAGCTAAACGATCATCCTGCCTACAGTAGTATGGTACATTTAAACCACATCAAACCTCCAGCAGTGAACAGATGGAATGTATTAAAGGATAAGCAGGAAGAACGTACATTCTTCTCACCCATACTCAGCTTAATGACTTTCACATCAAAGCCTTTGTCTGAAAAGCCCCAAAGTGAGAACATCACCAGTAAAAACTTTAAAAGCCCAGCCAGGTGTCATGTCATATTAATGACATTCAGCTTCCAGTCACATCAGGGCCATCATTGGTTCCAAAATGGCATCAAAATCTACAGCTGTCATCACACAATCAAACAAGATGTTGTATTATATAATGCATTGTGGTTTGACTGATGTTTAATTTTTCTTTTTTGGCTTCCAGCTAACTGTTCTAACATTGTGCTCTTCAGACAGACGAACGGGCGTCGCCACTCATCAAATTAGTAAGTGAGAGCTCAGTGAAAGGCAAAGGGTACGATTTAAAAATGTACAATTGAATGACTTCAACTGAAATGTGTCTTCCGCATTTAACCCAACCTCTCTGATGGGGCTTAATTCCCATGCTCCATTGTTCCTTGGACATGATTGGAACATTCCACCCCCTTCCCCACCCACCCATCCACACACAAACATCGATCGATTGATCCCCAGTCCAGAACCATGCTCCCTCTGCTGCCTAAGTCCAACACACAGACAAGCCTGACAGGGCTTCTCGCACGGCTGAGCACAGAACACACAAACTAAGAGACACACATACACACTGACATACAGAAAGAGAGAGAAACACACACATACACACTGACATACAGAAAGAGAGAGAGAAACACACACATACACACTGACATACAGAAAGAGAGAGAAACACACACATACACACTGACATACAGAAAGAGAGAGAGAGAAACACACACATACACACTGACATACAGAAAGAGAGAGAAACACACACATACACACTGACATACAGAAAGAGAGAGAGAAACACACATATACACACTGACATACAGAAAGAGAGAGAGAGAGAAACACACACACATACACACTGACATACAGAAAGAGAGAGAGAAACACACACATACACACTGACATACAGAAAGAGAGAGAGAGAAACACGCACATACACACTGACATACAGAAAGAGAGAGAAACACACACATACACACTGACATACAGAAAGAGAGAGAGAAACACACACACACTGACATACAGAAAGAGAGAGAAACACACACATACACTGACATACAGAAAGAGAGAGAGAGAAACACACATACACACTGACATACAGAAAGAGAGAGAGAAACACACATACACACTGACATACAGAAAGAGAGAGAAACACACACACATACACACTGACATACAGAAAGAGAGAGAAACACACACATACACACTGACATACAGAAAGAGAGAGAGAGAAACACACACATACACACTGACATACAGAAAGAGAAACACACACATACACACTGACATACAGAAAGAGAGAGAGAAACACACACATACACACTGACATACAGAAAGAGAGAGAGAAACACACACATACACACTGACATACAGAAAGAGAGAGAGAAACACACACATACACACTGACATACAGAAAGAGAGAGAGAGAAACACACACGTACACACTGACATACAGAAAGAGAGAGAAACACACACATACACACTGACATACAGAAAGAGAGAGAGAGAAACACACATACACACTGACATACAGAAAGAGAGAGAGAGAAACACACACATACACACTGACATACAGAAAGAGAGAGAGAGAAACACACACATACACACTGACATACAGAAAGAGAAACACACACATACACACTGACATACAGAAAGAGAGAGAGAAACACACACACATACACACTGACATACAGAAAGAGAGAGAGAGAGAAACACACACACATACACACTGACATACAGAAAGAGAGAGAGAAACACACACATACACACTGACATACAGAAAGAGAGAGAGAGAAACACGCACATACACACTGACATACAGAAAGAGAGAGAGAAACACACACATACACACTGACATACAGAAAGAGAGAGAGAGAAACACACACATACACACTGACATACAGAAAGAGAGAGAGAAACACACACAACACACTGACATACAGAAAGAGAGAGAAACACACACATACACTGACATACAGAAAGAGAGAGAGAGAAACACACATACACACTGACATACAGAAAGAGAGAGAGAAACACACATACACACTGACATACAGAAAGAGAGAGAGAAACACACACATACACACTGACATACAGAAAGAGAGAGAAACACACACATACACACTGACATACAGAAAGAGAGAGAGAGAAACACACACATACACACTGACATACAGAAAGAGAGAGAAACACACACATACACACTGACATACAGAAAGAGAAACACACACATACACACTGACATACAGAAAGAGAGAGAGAAACACACACATACACACTGACATACAGAAAGAGAGAGAGAAACACACATACACACTGACATACAGAAAGAGAGAGAGAGAAACACACACGTACACACTGACATACAGAAAGAGAGAGAGAGAAACACACACATACACACTGACATACAGAAAGAGAGAGAGAGAAACACACACATACACACTGACATACAGAAAGAGAGAGAGAAACACACACATACACACTGACATAGAGAGAGAGAGAGAAACACGCACATACACACTGACATACAGAAAGAGAGAGAGAGAAACACACACATACACACTGACATACAGAAAGAGAGAGAGAAACACACATACACACTGACATACAGAAAGAGAGAGAGAGAAACACACACGTACACACTGACATACAGAAAGAGAGAGAGAGAAACACACACATACACACTGACATACAGAAAGAGAGAGAGAAACACACACATACACACTGACATAGAGAGAGAGAGAGAAACACACACACACACTGACATACAGAAAGAGAGAGAGAAACACACACATACACACTGACATACAGAAAGAGAGAGAAACACACACATACACACTGACATACAGAAAGAGAGAGAGAAACACACACATACACACTGACATACAGAAAGAGAGAGAGAAACACACACACACACTGACATACAGAAAGAGAGAGAGAAACACACACACACACACTGACATACAGAAAGAGAGAGAAACACACACATACACACTGACATACAGAAAGAGAGAGAGAAACACACACATACACACTGACATACAGAAAGAGAGAGAGAAACACACACACACACACTGACATACAGAAAGAGAGAGAAACACACACATACACACTGACATACAGAAAGAGAGAGAGAAACACACACATACACACTGACATACAGAAAGAGAGAGAAACACACACATACACACTGACATACAGAAAGAGAGAGAGAGAAACACACACATACACACTGACATACAGAAAGAGAAACACACACATACACACTGACATACAGAAAGAGAGAGAGAAACACACATACACACTGACATACAGAAAGAGAGAGAGAGAAACACACACGTACACACTGACATACAGAAAGAGAGAGAGAGAAACACACACATACACACTGACATACAGAAAGAGAGAGAGAAACACACACATACACACTGACATAGAGAGAGAGAGAGAAACACGCACATACACACTGACATACAGAAAGAGAGAGAGAAACACACACATACACACTGACATACAGAAAGAGAGAGAGAAACACACATACACACTGACATACAGAAAGAGAGAGAGAGAAACACACACGTACACACTGACATACAGAAAGAGAGAGAGAGAAACACACACATACACACTGACATACAGAAAGAGAGAGAGAGAAACACACACATACACACTGACATACAGAAAGAGAGAGAGAAACACACATACACACTGACATACAGAAAGAGAGAGAGAGAAACACACACGTACACACTGACATACAGAAAGAGAGAGAGAGAAACACACACATACACACTGACATACAGAAAGAGAGAGAGAAACACACACATACACACTGACATAGAGAGAGAGAGAGAGAGAAACACACACACACACTGACATACAGAAAGAGAGAGAGAAACACACACATACACACTGACATACAGAAAGAGAGAGAAACACACACACACACACTGACATACAGAAAGAGAGAGAGAAACACACACATACACACTGACATACAGAAAGAGAGAGAGAAACACACACACACACTGACATACAGAAAGAGAGAGAGAAACACACACACACACACTGACATACAGAAAGAGAGAGAAACACACACATACACACTGACATACAGAAAGAGAGAGAAACACACACATACACACTGACATACAGAAAGAGAGAGAAACACACACACACACTGACATACAGAAAGAGAGAGAAACACACACATACACACTGACATACAGAAAGAGAGAGAGAAACACACACATACACACTGACATACAGAAAGAGAGAAACACACACATACACACTGACATACAGAAAGAGAGAGAGAAACACACACATACACACTGATATACAGAAAGAGAGAGAGAAACACACACATACACACTGACATACAGAAAGAGAGAGAAACACACACATATACACTGACATACAGAAAGAGAGAAACACACACATACACACTGACATACAGAAAGAGAGAGAAACACACATACACACTGACATACAGAAAGAGAGAGAGAGAAACACACACATACACACTGACATACAGAGAGAGAGAGAAACACACATACACACTGACATACAGAAAGAGAGAGAGAGAGAAACACACACATACACACTGACATACAGAAAGAGAGAGAGAGAGAAACACACACATACACACTGACATACAGAAAGAGAGAGAAACACACACATACACACTGACATACAAAAAGAGAGAGAGAAACACACACATACACACTGACATACAGAAAGAGAGAGAAACACACACATACACACTGACATACAGAAAGAGAGAGAGAAACACACATACACACTGACATACAGAAAGAGAGAGAGAAACACACATACACACTGACATACAGAAAGAGAGAGAGAAACACACACATACACACTGACATACAGAAAGAGAGAGAGAAACACACATACACACTGACATACAGAAAGAGAGAGAGAAACACACATACACACTGACATACAGAAAGAGAGAGAAACACACACATACACACTGACATACAGAAAGAGAGAGAAACACACACATACACACTGACATACAGAAAGAGAGAGAGAAACACACATACACACTGACATACAGAAAGAGAGAGAGAAACACACATACACACTGACATACAGAAAGAGAGAGAAACACACACATACACACTGACATACAGAAAGAGAGAGAAACACACACATACACACTGACATACAGAAAGAGAGAGAAAACACACACATACACACTGACATACAGAAAGAGAGAGAAACACACACATACACACTGACATACAGAAAGAGAAACACACACATACACACTGACATACAGAAAGAGAGAGAGAAACACACATACACACTGACATACAGAAAGAGAGAGAGAAACACACACATACACACTGACATACAGAAAGAGAGAGAGAAACACACATACACACTGACATACAGAAAGAGAGAGAGAAACACACACATACACACTGAAATATACAGAAAGAGAGAGAGAAACACACATACACACTGACATACAGAAAGAGAGAGAGAGAAACACACACATACACACTGACATACAGAAAGAGAGAGAGAAACACACACATACACACTGACATACAGAAAGAGAGAGAGAAACACACATACACACTGACATACAGAAAGAGAGAGAGAAAACACACATACACACTGACATACAGAAAGAGAGAGAGAAACACACACATACACACTGACATACAGAAAGAGAGAGAGAAACACACACATACACACTGACATACAGAAAGAGAGAGAAACACACACATACACACTGACATACAGAAAGAGAGAGAGAAACACACACATACACACTGACATACAGAAAGAGAGAGAGAAACACACACATACACACTGACATACAGAAAGAGAGAGAAACACACACATACACACTGACATACAGAAAGAGAGAGAGAAACACACACATACACACTGACATACAGAAAGAGAGAGAGAAACACACACATACACACTGACATACAGAAAGAGAGAGAGAAACACACACATACACACTGACATACAGAAAGAGAGAGACACACACACACACACTGACATACAGAAAGAGAGAGAAACACACACACACACTGACATACAGAAAGAGAGAGAGAAACACACACATACACACTGACATACAGAAAGAGAGAGAGAGAAACACACACATACACACTGACATACAGAAGAGAGAGAGAAACACACACATACACACTGACATACAGAAAGAGAGAGAGAAACACACACATACACACTGACATACAGAGAGAGAGAGAGAGAAACACACACACACACACTGACATACAGAAAGAGAGAGAGAAACACACACATACACACTGACATACAGAAGAGAGAGAGAGAAACACACACATACACACTGACATACAGAAAGAGAGAGAGAAACACACATACACACTGACATACAGAAAGAGAGAGAGAAACACACACATACACACTGACATACAGAAAGAGAGAGAAAACACACACATACACACTGACATACAGAAAGAGAGAGAGAAACACACACATACACACTGACATACAGAAAGAGAGAGAGAGAAACACACACATACACACTGACATACAGAAAGAGAGAGAAACACACACATACACACTGACATACAGAAAGAGAGAGAGAGAAACACACACATACACACTGACATACAGAAAGAGAGAGAAACACACACATACACACTGACATACAGAAAGAGAGAGAAACACACACATACACACTGACATACAGAAAGAGAGAGAAACACACACATACACACTGACATACAGAAAGAGAGAGAAACACACACATACACACTGACATACAGAAAGAGAGAGAGAAACACACACATACACACTGACATACAGAAAGAGAGAGAGAGAAACACACACATACACACTGACATACAGAAAGAGAGAGAGAGAAACACACACATACACACTGACATACAGAAAGAGAGAGAAACACACACATACACAATGACATACAGAAAGAGAGAGAGAAACACACACATACACACTGACATACAGAAAGAGAGAGAGAGAAACACACACATACACACTGACATACAGAAAGAGAGAGAGAGAAACACGCACATACACACTGACATACAGAAAGAGAGAGAGAGAAACACACACATACACACTGACATACAGAAAGAGAGAGAGAAACACACACACACACACTGACATACAGAAAGAGAGAGAGAAACACACACATACACACTGACATACAGAAAGAGAGAGAGAGAAACACACACATACACACTGACATACAGAAAGAGAGAGAGAAACACACACATACACACTGACATACAGAAGAGAGAGAGAAACACACACATACACACTGACATACAGAAAGAGAGAGAGAAACACACACATACACACTGTCATACAGAAAGAGAGAGAAACACACACATACACACTGACATACAGAAAGAGAGAGAGAAACACACACATACACACTGACATACAGAAAGAGAGAGAGAAACACACACACACACACTGACATACAGAAAGAGAGAGAGAAACACACACACACACTGACATACAGAAAGAGAGAGAAACACACACATACACACTGACATACAGAAAGAGAGAGAAACACACACATACACACTGTCATACAGAAAGAGAAACACACACATACACACTGACATACAGAAAGAGAGAGAGAAACACACACATACACACTGACATACAGAAAGAGAGAGAGAAACACACACACACACACTGACATACAGAAAGAGAGAGAAACACACACACACACTGACATACAGAAAGAGAGAGAAACACACACATACACACTGACATACAGAAAGAGAGAGAGAAACACACACATACACACTGACATACAGAAAGAGAGAGAGAAACACACACACACACACTGACATACAGAAAGAGAGAGAGAAACACACACATACACACTGACATACAGAAAGAGAGAGAAACACACACATACACACTGACATACAGAAAGAGAGAGAGAAACACACACATACACACTGACATACAGAAAGAGAGAGAAACACACACATACACACTGACATACAGAAAGAGAGAGAGAAACACACACATACACACTGACATACAGAAAGAGAGAGAGAGAAACACACACATACACACTGACATACAGAAAGAGAGAGAGAAACACACACATACACACTGACATACAGAAAGAGAGAGAAACACACACACACACTGACATACAGAAAGAGAGAGAAACACACACACACACTGACATACAGAAAGAGAGAGAGAGAAACACACACATACACACTGACATACAGAAAGAGAGAGAGAGAAACACACACATACACACTGACATACAGAAAGAGAGAGAAACACACACATACACACTGACATACAGAAAGAGAGAGAGAAACACACACATACACACTGACATACAGAGAGAGAGAGAGAAACACACACACACACACTGACATACAGAAAGAGAGAGAGAAACACACACATACACACTGACATACAGAGAGAGAGAGAGAGAAACACACACACACACACTGACATACAGAAAGAGAGAGAAACACACACATACACACTGACATACAGAAAGAGAGAGAGAAACACACACACACTGACATACAGAAGAGAGAGAGAAACACACACATACACACTGACATACAGAAAGAGAGAGAGAGAAACACACACACACACACTGACATACAGAAAGAGAGAGAGAAACACACACATACACACTGACATACAGAAAGAGAGAGAGAAACACACATACACACTGACATACAGAAAGAGAGAGAGAAACACACACATACACACTGACATACAGAAAGAGAGAGAAACACACATACACACTGACATACAGAAAGAGAGAGAGAAACACACATACACACTGACATACAGAAAGAGAGAGAAACACACACACATACACACTGACATACAGAAAGAGAGAGAAACACACACATACACACTGACATACAGAAAGAGAGAGAGAGAAACACACACATACACACTGACATACAGAAAGAGAGAGAGAGAAACACACATACACACTGACATACAGAAAGAGAGAGAGAGAAACACAAACATACACACTGACATACAGAAAGAGAGAGAGAAACACACACATACACACTGACATAGAGAGAGAGAGAGAAACACGCACATACACACTGACATACAGAAAGAGAGAGAGAAACACACACATACACACTGACATACAGAAAGAGAGAGAGAGAAACACACACATACACACTGACATACAGAAAGAGAGAGAAACACACACATACACACTGACATACAGAAAGAGAGAGAAACACACACATACACACTGACATACAGAAAGAGAGAGAAACACACACATACACACTGACATACAGAAAGAGAGAGAGAGAAACACACACATACACACTGACATACAGAAAGAGAGAGAAACACACACATACACACTGACATACAGAAAGAGAGAGAAACACACACATACACACTGACATACAGAAAGAGAGAGAGAAACACACACACATACACACTGACATACAGAAAGAGAGAGAGAGAGAAACACACACACATACACACTGACATACAGAAAGAGAGAGAGAAACACACACATACACACTGACATACAGAAAGAGAGAGAGAGAAACACGCACATACACACTGACATACAGAAAGAGAGAGAAACACACACATACACACTGACATACAGAAAGAGAGAGAGAAACACACACACACTGACATACAGAAAGAGAGAGAAACACACACATACACTGACATACAGAAAGAGAGAGAGAGAAACACACATACACACTGACATACAGAAAGAGAGAGAGAAACACACATACACACTGACATACAGAAAGAGAGAGAGAGAAACACACACATACACACTGACATACAGAAAGAGAGAGAGAAACACACACATACACACTGACATACAGATAGAGAGAGAGAAACACACACATACACACTGACATACAGAAAGAGAGAGAGAGAAACACACACATACACACTGACATACAGAAAGAGAGAGAGAAACACACATACACACTGACATACAGAAAGAGAGAGAGAAACACACATACACACTGACATACAGAAAGAGAGAGAGAAACACACACATACACACTGACATACAGAAAGAGAGAGAGAAACACACATACACACTGACATACAGAAAGAGAGAGAGAGAAACACACACGTACACACTGACATACAGAAAGAGAGAGAAACACACACATACACACTGACATACAGAAAGAGACAGAGAGAAACACACACATACACACTGACATACAGAAAGAGAGAGAAACACGCACATACACACTGACATACAGAAAGAGAGAGAGAAACACACACATACACACTGACATACAGAAAGAGAGAGAGAAACACACACATACACACTGACATAGAGAGAGAGAGAGAAACACGCGCATACACACTGACATACAGAAAGAGAGAGAGAGAAACACACACATACACACTGACATACAGAAAGAGAAACACACACATACACACTGACATACAGAAAGAGAGAGAGAAACACACACATACACACAGACATACAGAAAGAGAGAGAGAGAAACACACACACACACACTGACATACAGAAAGAGAGAGAAACACACACATACACACTGACATACAGAAAGAGAGAGAGAAACACACACATACACACTGACATACAGAAAGAGAGAGAGAAACACACATACACACTGACATACAGAAAGAGAGAAACACACACATACACACTGACATACAGAAAGAGAGAGAGAAACACACACATACACACTGACATACAGAAAGAGAGAGAGAAACACACACACACACTGACATACAGAAAGAGAGAGAGAAACACACACATACACACTGACATACAGAAAGAGAAACACACACATACACACTGACATACAGACAGAAAGAGAGAGAAACACACACACACACACTGACATACAGAAAGAGAGAGAAACACACACATACACACTGACATACAGAAAGAGAGAGAGAAACACACACATACACACTGACATACAGAAAGAGAGAGAGAAACACACACATACACACTGACATACAGAAAGAGAGAGAGAAAACACACACATACACACTGACATACAGAAAGAGAAACACACACATACACACTGACATACAGAAAGAGAGAGAGAAACACACACACATACACACTGACATACAGAAAGAGAGAGAAACACACACATATACACTGACATACAGAATGAGAGAAACACACACATACACACTGACATACAGAAAGAGAGAGAAACACACACATACACACTGACATACAGAAAGAGAGAGAGAGAAACACACACATACACACTGACATACAGAAAGAGAGAGAAACACACACATACACACTGACATACAGAAAGAGAGAGAGAAACACACACATACACACTGACATACAGAAAGAGAGAGAGAAACACACACATACACACTGACATACAGAAAGAGAGAGAGAGAGAAACACACACATACACACTGACATACAGAAAGAGAGAGAGAAACACACACATACACACTGACATACAGAAAGAGAGAGAAACACACAAATACACACTGACATACAGAAAGAGAGAGAAACACACACATACACACTGACATACAGAAAGAGAGAGAGAAACACACACATACACACTGACATACAGAATAGAGAGAGAAACACACACACACACTGACATACAGAAAGAGAGAGAGAAACACACACATACACACTGACATACAGAAAGAGAGAGAGAGAAACACACACATACACACTGACATACAGAAAGAGAGAGAGAAACACACACATACACACTGACATACAGAAAAGAGAGAGAAACACACACATACACACTGACATACAGAAAGAGAGAGAGAAACACACACATACACACTGACATACAGAGAGAGAGAGAAACACACACACACACACTGACATACAGAAAGAGAGAGAGAAACACACACATACACACTGACATACAGAAAGAGAGAGAGAAACACACACATACACACTGTCATACAGAGAGAGAGAGAAACACACACACACACACTGACATACAGAAAGAGAGAGAGAAACACACACATACACACTGACATACAGAAAGAGAGAGAAACACACACATACACACTGACATACAGAAAGAGAGAGAGAAACACACACATACACACTGACATACAGAGAGAGAGAGAGAGAAACACACACACACACACTGACATACAGAAAGAGAGAGAAACACACACATACACACTGACATACAGAAAGAGAGAGAGAAAAACACACATACACACTGACATACAGAAAGAGAGAGAAACACACACATACACACTGACATACAGAAAGAGAGAGAAACACACACATACACACTGACATACAGAAAGAGAGAGAAACACACACATACACACTGACATACAGAAAGAGAGAGAAACACACACATACACACTGACATACAAAAGAGAGAGAGAGAAACACACACATACACACTGACATACAGAAAGAGAGAGAAACACACACATACACACTGACATACAGAAAGAGAGAGAAACACACACATACACACTGACATACAGAAAGAGAGAGAGAGAAACACACACACACTGACATACAGAAAGAGAGAGAAACACACACATACACACTGACATACAGAAAGAGAGAGAGAGAAACACACACATACACACTGACATACAGAAAGAGAGAGAAACACACACATACACACTGACATACAGAAAGAGAGAGAAACACACATACACACTGACATACAGAAGAGAGAGAGAAACACACACATACACACTGACATACAGAAAGAGAGAGAGAAACACACACATACACACTGACATACAGAAAGAGAGAGAAACACACACATACACACTGACATACAGAAAGAGAGAGAAACACACACATACACACTGACATACAGAAAGAGAGAGAGAGAAATTCACACATACACAAAGACATACAGAAAGAGAGAGAAACACACACATACACACTGACATACAGAAAGAGAGAGAGAGAAACACACACATACACACTGACATACAGAAAGAGAGAGAGAGAAACACACACATACACACTGACATACAGAAAGAGAGAGAGAAACACACACATACACACTGACATACAGAAAGAGAGAGAGAGAAACACACATATACACACTGACATACAGAAAGAGAGAGAGAGAAACACACATATACACACTGACATACAGAAAGAGAGAGAGAGAAACACACACATACACACTGACATACAGAAAGAGAGAGAAACACACACATACACACTGACATACAGAAAGAGAGAGAAACACACACATACACACTGACATACAGAAAGAGAGAGAGAAACACACACATACACACTGACATACAGAAAGAGAGAGAGAGAAACACACACACACACTGACATACAGAAAGAGAGAGAGAGAAACACACACATACACACTGACATACAGAAAGAGAGAGAGAGAAACACACACATACACACTGACATACAGAAAGAGAGAGAAACACACACATACACACTGACATATAGAAAGAGAGAGAGAAACACACACATACACACTGACATACAGAAAGAGAGAGAAACACACACATACACACTGACATATAGAAAGAGAGAGAGAAACACACACATACACACTGACATACAGAAAGAGAGAGAAACACACACATACACACTGACATATAGAAAGAGAGAGAGAAACACACACATACACACTGACATACAGAAAGAGAGAGAAACACACACATACACACTGACATACAGAAAGAGAGAGAGAAACACACACACACACTGACATACAGAAAGAGAAACACACACATACACACTGACATACAGAAAGAGAGAGAAACACACACATACACACTGACATACAGAAAGAGAGAGAAACACACACATACACACTGACATACAGAAAGAGAGAGAGAAACACACACATACACACTGACATACAGAAAGAGAGAGAAACACACACATACACACAGACATACAGAAAGAGAGAGAAACACACATACACACTGACATACAGAAAGAGAGAGAAACACACACATACACACTGACATACAGAAAGAGAGAGAAACACACATACACACTGACATACAGAAAGAGAGAGAAACACACACATACACACTGACATACAGAAAGAGAGAGAGAAACACACACATACACACTGACATACAGAAAGAGAGAGAAACACACATACACACTGACATACAGAAAGAGAGAGAAACACACATACACACTGACATACAGAAAGAGAGAGAAACACACACATACACACTGACATACAAAAAGAGAGAGAGAAACACACACATATACACTGACATACAGAAAGAGAGAGAGAGAAACACACACATACACACTGACATACAGAAAGAGAGAGAAAACACACATACACACTGACATACAGAAAGAGAGAGAAAAACACACATACACACTGACATACAGAAGAGAGAGAGAAACACACACATACACACTGACATACAGAAAGAGAGAGAGAGAAACACACACACACACTGACATACAGAAAGAGAGAGAGAAAAACACACATACACACTGACATACAGAATTTAGAGAGAGAGAAACACACACATACACACTGACATATAGAAAGAGAGAGAGAAACACACACATACACACTGACATACAGAAAGAGAGAGAGAAAAACACACATACACACTGACATACAGAAAGAGAGAGAGAAACACACACATACACACTGACATACAGAAAGAGAGAGAAACACACACACACACACTGACATACAGAAAGAGAGAGAGAAAAACACACATACACACAGACATACAGAAAGAGAGAGAAACACACACATACACACTGACATACAGAAAGAGAGAGAAACACACACATACACACTGACATACAGAAAGAGAGAGAAACACACATACACACTGACATACAGAAAGAGAGAGAAACACACACATACACACTGACATATAGAAAGAGAGAGAGAAACACACACATACACACTGACATACAGAAAGAGAGAGAGAAACACACACATACACACTGACATACAGAAAGAGAGAGAGAAACACACACATACACACTGACATACAGAAAGAGAGAGAAACACACACACACTGACATACAGAGAGAGAGAGAGAAACACACACACACACACTGACATACAGAAAGAGAGAGACACACACATACACACTGACATACAGAAAGAGAGAGAGAGAAACACACACATACACACTGACATACAGAAAGAGAGAGAAACACACACATACACACTGACATACAGAAAGAGAGAGAGAAACACACACATACACACTGACATACAGAAAGAGAGAGAGAAACACACACATACACACTGACATACAGAAAGAGAGAGAGAGAGAAACACACACATACACACTGACATACAGAAAGAGAGAGAGAAACACACACATACACACTGACATACAGAAAGAGAGAGAAACACACAAATACACACTGACATACAGAAAGAGAGAGAAACACACACATACACACTGACATACAGAAAGAGAGAGAGAAACACACACATACACACTGACATACAGAAAGAGAGAGAAACACACACACACACTGACATACAGAAAGAGAGAGAAACACACACATACACACTGACATACAGAAAGAGAGAGAGAGAAACACACACATACACACTGACATACAGAAAGAGAGAGAGAGAAACACACATACACACTGACATACAGAAAGAGAGAGAAACACACACATACACACTGACATACAGAAAGAGAGAGAGAAACACACACATACACACTGACATACAGAGAGAGAGAGAAACACACACACACACACTGACATACAGAAAGAGAGAGAGAAACACACACATACACACTGACATACAGAAAGAGAGAGAGAGAAACACACATACACACTGTCATACAGAGAGAGAGAGAAACACACACACACACACTGACATACAGAAAGAGAGAGAGAAACACACACATACACACTGACATACAGAAAGAGAGAGAAACACACACATACACACTGACATACAGAAAGAGAGAGAGAAACACACACATACACACTGACATACAGAGAGAGAGAGAGAGAAACACACACACACACACTGACATACAGAAAGAGAGAGAGAGACACACACATACACACTGACATACAGAAAGAGAGAGAAACACACACATACACACTGACATACAGAAAGAGAGAGAAACACACACATACACACTGACATACAGAAAGAGAGAGAAACACACACATACACACTGACATACAGAAAGAGAGAGAAACACACACATACACACTGACATACAGAAAGAGAGAGAAACACACACATACACACTGACATACAAAAAGAGAGAGAGAGAAACACACACATACACACTGACATACAGAAAGAGAGAGAAACACACACATACACACTGACATACAGAAAGAGAGAGAAACACACACATACACACTGACATACAGAAAGAGAGAGAGAGAAACACACACACACTGACATACAGAAAGAGAGAGAAACACACACATACACACTGACATACAGAAAGAGAGAGAGAGAAACACACACATACACACTGACATACAGAAAGAGAGAGAAACACACACATACACACTGACATACAGAAAGAGAGAGAAACACACACATACACACTGACATACAGAAAGAGAGAGAAACACACACATACACACTGACATACAGAAAGAGAGAGAGAAACACACACATACACACTGACATATAGAAAGAGAGAGAGAAACACACACATACACACTGACATACAGAAAGAGAGAGAAACACACACATACACACTGACATACAGAAAGAGAGAGAAACACACACACACACTGACATACAGAAAGAGAAACACACACATACACACTGACATACAGAAAGAGAGAGAAACACACACATACACACTGACATACAGAAAGAGAGAGAAACACACACATACACACTGACATACAGAAAGAGAGAGAGAAACACACACATACACACTGACATACAGAAAGAGAGAGAGAAACACACACATACACACTGACATACAGAAAGAGAGAGAAACACACATACACACTGACATACAGAAAGAGAGAGAAACACACACATACACACTGACATACAGAAAGAGAGAGAGAGAAACACACACATACACACTGACATACAGAAAGAGAGAGAGAAACACACACATACACACTGACATACAGAAAGAGAGAGAGAGAAACACACACATACACACTGACATACAGAAAGAGAGAGAGAGAAACACACACATACACACTGACATACAGAGAGAGAGAGAGAAACACACACATACACACTGACATACAGAAAGAGAGAGAGAAACACACACATACACACTGACATACAGAAAGAGAGAGAGAAACACACACAAACACACTGACATACAGAAAGAGAGAGAAACACACACATACACACTGACATACAGAAAGAGAGAGAGAAACACACACATACACACTGACATACAGAAAGAGAGAGAAACACACACATACACACTGACATACAGAAAGAGAGAGAGAGAAACACACACATACACACTGACATACAGAAAGAGAGAGAGAGAAACACACACATACACACTGACATACAGAAAGAGAGAGAGAGAAACACACACATACACACTGACATACAGAAAGAGAGAGAAACACACACATACACACTGACATACAGAAAGAGAGAGAAACACACACATACACACTGACATACAGAAAGAGAGAGAAACACACATACACACTGACATACAGAAAGAGAGAGAAACACACACATACACACTGACATACAGAAAGAGAGAGAAACACACATACACACTGACATACAGAAAGAGAGAGAAACACACACATACACACTGACATACAAAAAGAGAGAGAGAAACACACACATATACACTGACATACAGAAAGAGAGAGAGAGAAACACACACATACACACTGACATACAGAAAGAGAGAGAGAAAAACACACATACACACTGACATACAGAAAGAGAGAGAGAAAAACACACATACACACTGACATACAGAAAGAGAGAGAGAAAAACACACATACACACTGACATACAGAAAGAGAGAGAGAGAAACACACACACACACTGACATACAGAAAGAGAGAGAGAAAAACACACATACACACTGATATACAAATTTAGAGAGAGAGAAACACACACATACACACTGACATATAGAAAGAGAGAGAGAAACACACACATACACACTGACATACAGAAAGAGAGAGAGAAAAACACACATACACACTGACATACAGAAAGAGAGAGAGAAAAACACACATACACACAGACATACAGAAAGAGAGAGAAACACACACACACACACTGACATACAGAAAGAGAGAGAGAAAAACACACATACACACAGACATACAGAAAGAGAGAGAAACACACACATACACACTGACATACAGAAAGAGAGAGAAACACACACATACACACTGACATACAGAAAGAGAGAGAAACACACATACACACTGACATACAGAAAGAGAGAGAAACACACACATACACACTGACATATAGAAAGAGAGAGAGAAACACACACATACACACTGACATACAGAAAGAGAGAGAGAAACACACACATACACACTGACATACAGAAAGAGAGAGAGAAACACACACATACACACTGACATACAGAAAGAGAGAGAAACACACACACACTGACATACAGAGAGAGAGAGAGAAACACACACACACACACTGACATACAGAAAGAGAAACACACACATACACACTGACATACAGAAAGAGAGAGAAACACACACATACACACTGACATACAGAAAGAGAGAGAAACACACACATACACACTGACATACAGAAAGAGAGAGAAACACACACATACACACTGACATACAGAAAGAGAGAGAAACACACACATACACACTGACATACAGAAAGAGAGAGAGAAACACACACATACACACTGACATACAGAAAGAGAGAGAGAAACACACACATACACACTGACATACAGAAAGAGAGAGAGAGAAACACACACATACACACTGACATACAGAAAGAGAGAGAGAAACACACACACACACACTGACATACAGAAAGAGAGAGAGAAACACACACACACACACTGACATACAGAAAGAGAGAGAGAGAAACACACACATACACACTGACATACAGAAAGAGAGAGAGAAACACACACATACACACTGACATACAGAAAGAGAGAGAGAAACACACACATACACACTGACATACAGAAAGAGAGAGAAACACACACATACACACTGATATACAGAAAGAGAGAGAGAAACACACACATACACACTGATATACAGAAAGAGAGAGAAACACACACATACACACTGACATACAGAAAGAGAATCACACACATACACACTGACATACAGAAAGAGAGAGAGAGAAACACACACATACAAACTGATATACAGAAAGAGAGAGAAACACACACATACACACTGACATACAGAAAGAGAGAGAAACACACACATACACACTGACATACAGAAAGAGAGAGAAACACACACATACACACTGACATACAGAAAGAGAGAGAGAGAGAAACACACACATACACACTGACATACAAAAAGAGAGAGAAACACACACATACACACTGACATACAGAAAGAGAGAAACACACACATACACACTGACATACAGAAAGAGAGAGAGAAACACACACACACACTGACATACAGAAAGAGAGAGAGAGAAACACACATACACACTGACATACAGAAAGAGAGAGAAACACACACATACACACTGACATACAGAAAGAGAGAGAAACACACACATACACACTGACATACAGAAAGAGAGAGAGAAACACACACATACACACTGACATACAGAAAGAGAAACACACACATACACACTGACATACAGAAAGAGAGAGAAACACACACATACACACTGACATACAGAAAGAGAGAGAAACACACACATACACACTGTCATACAGAAAGAGAGAGAGAAACACACACATACACACTGACATACATAAAGAGAGAAACACACACATACACACTGACATACAGAAAGAGAGAGAAACACACACATACACACTGACATACAGAAAGAGAGAGAGAAACACACACATACACACTGACATACAGAAAGAGAGAGAAACACACACATACACACTGACATACAGAAAGAGAGAGAAACACACACATACACACTGACATACAGAAAGAGAGAGAAACACACACATACACACTGACATACAGAAAGAGAGAGAGAAACACACACATACACACTGACATACAGAAAGAGAGAGAGAGAAACACACACACACACTGACATACAGAAAGAGAGAGAAACACACATACACACTGACATACAGAAAGAGAGAGAGAGAAACACACACACATACACACTGACATACAGAAAGAGAGAGAGAGAAACACACACGTACACACTGACATACAGAAAGAGAGAGAGAGAAACACACACATACACACTGACATACAGAAAGAGAGAGAAACACACACATACACACTGACATACAGAAAGAGAGAGAGAAACACACACATACACACTGACATACAGAAAGAGAGAGAGAGAAACACACACACACACTGACATACAGAAAGAGAGAGAAACACACATACACACTGACATACAGAAAGAGAGAGAGAGAAACACACACATACACACTGACATACAGAAAGAGAGAGAGAAACACACACATACACACTGACATACAGAAAGAGAGAGAGAAACACACACATACACACTGACATACAGAAAGAGAGAGAGAGAAACACACACATACACACTGACATACAGAAAGAGAGAGAGAAACACACACATACACACTGACATACAGAAAGAGAGAGAGAAACACACACATACACACTGACATACAGAAAGAGAGAGAGAGAAACACACACATACACACTGACATACAGAAAGAGAAACACACACATACACACTGACATACAGAAAGAGAGAGAGAAACACACACATACACACTGACATACAGAAAGAGAGAGAGAGAAACACACACACACACACTGACATACAGAAAGAGAAACACACACATACACACTGACATACAGAAAGAGAGAGAGAAACACACACATACACACTGACATACAGAAAGAGAGAGAGAAACACACACATACACACTGACATACAGAAAGAGAGAGAAACACACACATACACACTGACATACAGAAAGAGAGAGAAACACACACATACACACTGACATACAGAAAGAGAGAGAAACACACACATACACACTGACATACAGAAAGAGAGAGAGAAACACACACATACACACTGACATACAGAAAGAGAGAGAGAGAAACACACACATACACACTGACATACAGAAAGAGAGAGAGAGAAACACACACACATACACACTGACATACAGAAAGAGAGAGAAACACACACACACACTGACATACAGAAAGAGAGAGAGAAACACACACACACACTGACATACAGAAAGAGAGAGAGAAACACACACATACACACTGACATACAGAAAGAGAGAGAGAAACACACACATACACACTGACATACAGAAAGAGAGAGAAACACACACATACACACTGACATACAGAAAGAGAGAGAAACACACATACACACTGACATACAGAAAGAGAGAGAGAGAAACACACACACACACACTGACATACAGAAAGAGAGAGAAACACACACATACACACTGACATACAGAAAGAGAGAGAGAGAAACACACACATACACACTGACATACAGAAAGAGAGAGAGAGAAACACACACACACTGACATACAGAAAGAGAGAGAGAGAAACACACATACACACTGACATACAGAAAGAGAGAGAGAAACACAAACATACACACTGACATACAGAAAGAGAGAGAGAAACACACACATACACACTGACATACAGAAAGAGAGAGAGAAACACACACATACACACTGACATACAGAAAGAGAGAGAGAAACACACACATACACACTGACATACAGAAAGAGAGAGAAACACACACATACACACTGACATACAGAAAGAGAGAGAGAAACACACACACACACACTGACATACAGAAAGAGAGAGAAACACACACATACACACTGACATACAGAAAGAGAGAGAGAGACACACACATACACACTGACATACAGAAAGAGAGAGAAACACACACATACACACTGACATACAGAAAGAGAGAGAGAAACACACACATACACACTGACATACAGAAAGAGAAACACACACATACACACTGACATACAGAAAGAGAGAGAAACACACACATACACACTGACATACAGAAAGAGAGAGAGAGAAACACACACATACACACTGACATACAGAAAGAGAGAGAAACACACACATACACACTGACATACAGAAAGAGAGAGAGAAACACACACATACACACTGACATACAGAAAGAGAGAGAGAGAAACACACACATACACACTGACATACAGAAAGAGAGAGAGAAACACACACACACACTGACATACAGAAAGAGAGAGAGAGAAACACACACATACACACTGACATACAGAAAGAGAAACACACACATACACACTGACATACAGAAAGAGAGAGAAACACACACATACACACTGACATACAGAAAGAGAGAGAGAGAAACACACACATACACACTGACATACAGAAAGAGAGAGAAACACACACATACACACTGACATACAGAAAGAGAGAGAGAGAAACACACACATACACACTGACATACAGAAAGAGAGAGAGAAACACACACACACACACTGACATACAGAAAGAGAGAAACACACACATACACACTGACATACAGAAAGAGAGAGAGAGAAACACACACATACACACTGACATACAGAAAGAGAGAGAGAAACACACACACACACTGACATACAGAAAGAGAGAGAAACACACACATACACACTGACATACAGAAAGAGAGAGAAACACACACATACACACTGTCATACAGAAAGAGAGAGAGAAACACACACATACACACTGACATACATAAAGAGAGAAACACACACATACACACTGACATACAGAAAGAGAGAGAAACACACACATATACACTGACATACAGAAAGAGAGAGAAACACACACATACACACTGACATACAGAAAGAGAGAGAGAAACACACACATACACACTGACATACAGAAAGAGAGAGAAACACACACATACACACTGACATACAGAAAGAGAGAGAGAAACACACACATACACACTGACATACAGAAAGAGAGAGAGAGAAACACACACACACACTGACATACAGAAAGAGAGAGAAACACACATACACACTGACATACAGAAAGAGAGAGAGAGAAACACACACATACACACTGACATACAGAAAGAGAGAGAGAAACACACACACACACTGACATACAGAAAGAGAGAGAAACACACACATACACACTGACATACAGAAAGAGAAACACACACATACACACTGACATACAGAAAGAGAGAGAGAAACACACACATACACACTGACATACAGAAAGAGAGAGAGAGAAACACACACACACACACTGACATACAGAAAGAGAAACACACACATACACACTGACATACAGAAAGAGAGAGAGAAACACACACATACACACTGACATACAGAAAGAGAGAGAGAAACACACACATACACACTGACATACAGAAAGAGAGAGAAACACACACATACACACTGACATACAGAAAGAGAGAGAGAAACACACACATACACACTGACATACAGAAAGAGAGAGAGAAACACACACACACACACTGACATACAGAAAGAGAGAGAGAAACACACACATACACACTGACATACAGAAAGAGAGAGAGAGAAACACACACATACACACTGACATACAGAAAGAGAGAGAGAAACACACACATACACACTGACATACAGAAAGAGAGAGAGAAACACACACATACACACTGACATACAGAAAGAGAGAGAGAGAAACACACACATACACACTGACATACAGAAAGAGAGAGAGAAAACACACACATACACACTGACATACGAGAAGAGAGAGAAACACACACACACACTGACATACAGAAAGAGAGAGAGAAACACACACACACACTGACATACAGAAAGAGAGAGAGAAACACACACATACACACTGACATACAGAAAGAGAGAGAGAAACACACACATACACACTGACATACAGAAAAGAGAGAGAAACACACACATACACACTGACATACAGAAAGAGAGAGAAACACACATACACACTGACATACAGAAGAGAGAGAGAGAGACACACACACACACACTGACATACAGAAAGAGAGAGAAACACACACATACACACTGACATACAGAAAGAGAGAGAGAGAAACACACACATACACACTGACATACAGAAAGAGAGAGAGAGAAACACACACATACACACTGACATACAGAAAGAGAGAGAGAGAAACACACACATACACACTGACATACAGAAAGAGAGAAACACACACATACACACTGACATACAGAAAGAGAGAGAGAAACACACACATACACACTGACATACAGAAAGAGAGAGAAACACACACATACACACTGACATACAGAAAGAGAGAGAAACACACACATACACACTGACATACAGAAAGAGAAACACACACATACACACTGACATACAGAAAGAGAGAGAGAAACACACACATACACACTGACATACAGAAAGAGAGAGAGAAACACACACATACACACTGACATACAGAAAGAGAGAGAAACACACACATACACACTGACATACAGAAAGAGAGAGAGAGAAACACACACATACACACTGACATACAGAAAGAGAGAGAGAAACACACACATACACACTGACATACAGAAAGAGAGAGAGAAACACACACATACACACTGACATACAGAAAGAGAGAGAGAGAAACACACACATACACACTGACATACAGAAAGAGAGAGAGAGAAACACACACACACTGACATACAGAAGAGAGAGAGAGAAACACACACATACACACTGACATACAGAAAGAGAGAGAAACACACACATACACACTGACATACAGAAAGAGAGAGAAACACACACATACACACTGACATACAGAAAGAGAGAGAGAGAAACACACACATACACACTGACATACAGAAGAGAGAGAGAAACACACACATACACACTGACATACAGAAAAGAGAGAGAGAAACACACACATACACACTGACATACAGAAAGAGAGAGAGAGAAACACACACACACACACTGACATACAGAAAGAGAGAGAAACACACACATACACACTGACATACAGAAAGAGAGAGAGAGAAACACACACATACACACTGACATACAGAAAGAGAGAGAGAAACACACACACACACTGACATACAGAAAGAGAGAGAAACACACACATACACACTGACATACAGAAAGAGAGAGAAACACACACATACACACTGTCATACAGAAAGAGAGAGAGAAACACACACATACACACTGACATACAGAAAGAGAGAGAAACACACACATACACACTGACATACAGAAGAGAGAGAGAAACACACACATACACACTGACATACAGAAAGAGAGAGAAACACACACATACACACTGACATACAGAAAGAGAGAGAGAAACACACACATACACACTGACATACAGAAAGAGAGAGAGAGAAACACACACACACACTGACATACAGAAAGAGAGAGAAACACACATACACACTGACATACAGAAAGAGAGAGAGAGACACACACATACACACTGACATACAGAAAGAGAGAGAGAAACACACACATACACACTGACATACAGAAAGAGAAACACACACATACACACTGACATACAGAAAGAGAGAGAGAAACACACACATACACACTGACATACAGAAAGAGAGAGAGAGAAACACACACACACACACTGACATACAGAAAGAGAAACACACACATACACACTGACATACAGAAAGAGAGAGAGAAACACACACATACACACTGACATACAGAAAGAGAGAGAGAAACACACACATACACACTGACATACAGAAAGAGAGAGAAACACACACATACACACTGACATACAGAAAGAGAGAGAGAAACACACACATACACACTGACATACAGAAAGAGAGAGAGAAACACACACATACACACTGACATACAGAAAGAGAGAGAGAAACACACACACACACACTGACATACAGAAAGAGAGAGAGAAACACACACATACACACTGACATACAGAAAGAGAGAGAGAGAAACACACACATACACACTGACATACAGAAAGAGAGAGAGAAACACACACATACACACTGACATACAGAAAGAGAGAGAGAAACACACACATACACACTGACATACAGAAAGAGAGAGAGAGAAACACACACATACACACTGACATACAGAAAGAGAGAGAGAGAAACACACACATACACACTGACATACAGAAAGAGAGAGATAAACACACACACACACTGACATACAGAAAGAGAGAGAGAAACACACACATACACACTGACATACAGAAAGAGAGAGAGAAACACACACATACACACTGACATACAGAAAGAGAGAGAAACACACACATACACACTGACATACAGAAAGAGAGAGAAACACACATACACACTGACATACAGAAAGAGAGAGAGAGAAACACACACACACACACTGACATACAGAAAGAGAGAGAAACACACACATACACACTGACATACAGAAAGAGAGAGAGAGAAACACACACATATACACTGACATACAGAAAGAGAGAGAGAGAAACACACACACACTGACATACAGAAAGAGAGAGAGAAACACACACATACACACTGTCATACAGAAAGAGAGAGAAACACACACATACACACTGACATACAGAAAGAGAGAGAGAAACACACACATACACACTGACATACAGAAAGAGAGAGAAACACACACATACACACTGACATACAGAAAGAGAGAGAAACACACACATACACACTGACATACAGAAAGAGAAACACACACATACACACTGACATACAGAAAGAGAGAGAGAAACACACACATACACACAGACATACATAAAGAGAAACACACACATACACACTGACATACAGAAAGAGAGAGAGAAACACACACATACACACTGACATACAGAAAGAGAGAGAAACACACACATACACACTGACATACAGAAAGAGAGAGAGAGAAACACACACATACACACTGACATACAGAAAGAGAGAAACACACACATACACACTGACATACAGAAAGAGAGAGAGAAACACACACATACACACTGACATACAGAAAGAGAGAGAGAAACACACACATACACACTGACATACAGAAAGAGAGAAACACACACATACACACTGACATACAGAAAGAGAGAGAAACACACACACACACTGACATACAGAAAGAGAGAGAGAAACACACACACACACTGACATACAGAAAGAGAGAGAGAAACACACACATACACACTGACATACAGAAAGAGAGAGAGAAACACACACATACACACTGACATACAGAAAGAGAGAGAAACACACACATACACACTGACATACAGAAAGAGAGAGAAACACACATACACACTGACATACAGAAAGAGAGAGAGAGAAACACACACACACACACTGACATACAGAAAGAGAGAGAAACACACACATACACACTGACATACAGAAAGAGAGAGAGAGAAACACACACATATACACTGACATACAGAAAGAGAGAGAGAGAAACACACACACACTGACATACAGAAAGAGAGAGAGAGAAACACACACATACACACTGACATACAGAAAGAGAGAGAGAAACACAAACATACACACTGACATACAGAAAGAGAAACACACACATACACACTGACATACAGAAAGAGAGAGAAACACACACATACACACTGACATACAGAAAGAGAGAGAGAAACACACACACACACACTGACATACAGAAAGAGAGAAACACACACATACACACTGACATACAGAAAGAGAGAGAGAGACACACACATACACACTGACATACAGAAAGAGAGAGAAACACACACATACACACTGACATACAGAAAGAGAGAGAGAAACACACACATACACACTGACATACAGAAAGAGAGAGAAACACACACATACACACTGACATACAGAAAGAGAGAGAAACACACACATACACACTGACATACAGAAAGAGAGAGAGAGAAACACACACATACACACTGACATACAGAAAGAGAGAGAAACACACACATACACACTGACATACAGAAAGAGAGAGAGAAACACACACATACACACTGACATACAGAAAGAGAGAGAAACACACACATACACACTGACATACAGAAAGAGAGAGAGAGAAACACACACATACACACTGACATACAGAAAGAGAGAGAGAAACACACACACACACTGACATACAGAAAGAGAGAGAGAGAAACACACACATACACACTGACATACAGAAAAGAGAAACACACACATACACACTGACATACAGAAAGAGAGAGAGAGAAACACACACATACACACTGACATACAGAAAGAGAGAGAGAGAAACACACACATACACACTGACATACAGAAAGAGAGAGAAACACACACATACACACTGACATACAGAAAGAGAGAGAGAGAAACACACACATACACACTGACATACAGAAAGAGAGAGAGAAAACACACACACACACTGACATACAGAAAGAGAGAGAAACACACACATACACACTGACATACAGAAAGAGAGAGAGAGAAACACACACATACACACTGACATACAGAAAGAGAGAGAGAAACACACACACACACTGACATACAGAAAGAGAGAGAAACACACACATACACACTGACATACAGAAAGAGAGAGAAACACACACATACACACTGACATACAGAAAGAGAGAGAGAAACACACACATACACACTGACATACAGAAAGAGAGAAACACACACATACACACTGACATACAGAAAGAGAGAGAAACACACACATACACACTGACATACAGAAAGAGAGAGAGAAACACACACATACACACTGACATACAGAAAGAGAGAGAGAAACACACACATACACACTGACATACAGAAAGAGAGAGAGAGAAACACACACACACACTGACATACAGAAAGAGAGAGAAAACACACATACACACTGACATACAGAAAGAGAGAGAGAGAAACACACACATACACACTGACATACAGAAAGAGAGAGAGAAACACACACATACACACTGACATACAGAAAGAGAGAGAAACACACACATACACACTGACATACAGAAAGAGAGAGAGAAACACACACATACACACTGACATACAGAAAGAGAGAGAGAAACACACACACACACACTGACATACAGAAAGAGAAACACACACATACACACTGACATACAGAAAGAGAGAGAGAAACACACACATACACACTGACATACAGAAAGAGAGAGAAACACACACATACACACTGACATACAGAAAGAGAGAGAAACACACACATACACACTGACATACAGAAAGAGAGAGAGAAACACACACATACACACTGACATACAGAAAGAGAGAGAGAAACACACACACACACACTGACATACAGAAAGAGAGAGAGAAACACACACATACACACTGACATACAGAAAGAGAGAGAGAGAAACACACACATACACACTGACATACAGAAAGAGAGAGAGAAACACACACATACACACTGACATACAGAAAGAGAGAGAGAAACACACACATACACACTGACATACAGAAAGAGAGAGAGAGAAACACACACATACACACTGACATACAGAAAGAGAGAGAGAGAAACACACACATGATAAGAGAGAGAAACACACACACACTGACATACAGAAAGAGAGAGAAACACACACACACACTGACATACAGAAAGAGAGAGAGAAACACACACATACACACTGACATACAGAAAGAGAGAGAGAAACACACACATACACACTGACATACAGAAAGAGAGAGAAACACACACATACACACTGACATACAGAAAGAGAGAGAAACACACATACACACTGACATACAGAAAGAGAGAGAGAGAAACACACACACACACACTGACATACAGAAAGAGAGAGAAACACACACATACACACTGACATACAGAAAGAGAGAGAGAGAAACACACACATACACACTGACATACAGAAAGAGAGAGAAACACACACACACACTGACATACAGAAAGAGAGAGAGAGAAACACACACATACACACTGTCATACAGAAAGAGAAACACACACATACACACTGACATACAGAAAGAGAGAGAGAAACACACACATACACACTGACATACAGAAAGAGAGAGAAACACACACATACACACTGACATACAGAAAGAGAGAGAAACACACACATACACACAGACATACATAAAGAGAAACACACACATACACACTGACATACAGAAAGAGAAACACACACATACACACTGACATACAGAAAGAGAAACACACACATACACACTGACATACAGAAAGAGAGAGAGAAACACACACATACACACAGACATACATAAAGAGAAACACACACATACACACTGACATACAGAAAGAGAAACACACACATACACACTGACATACAGAAAGAGAGAGAGAAACACACACATACACACAGACATACATAAAGAGAAACACACACATACACACTGACATACAGAAAGAGAGAGAGAAACACACACATACACACTGACATACAGAAAGAGAGAGAGAAACACACACATACACACTGACATACAGAAAGAGAGAGAGAGAAACACACACATACACACTGACATACAGAAAGAGAGAAACACACACATACACACTGACATACAGAAAGAGAGAGAGAAACACACACATACACACTGACATACAGAAAGAGAGAGAGAAACACACACATACACACTGACATACAGAAAGAGAGAGAAACACACACATACACACTGACATACAGAAAGAGAGAGAGAAACACACACATACACACTGACATACAGAAAGAGAGAGAGAAACACACACATACACACTGACATACAGAAAGAGAGAAACACACACATACACACTGACATACAGAAAGAGAGAGAGAAACACACACATACACACTGACATACAGAAAGGAGAGAAACACACACATACACACTGACATACAGAAAGAGAGAGAAACACACACACATACACACTGACATACAGAAAGAGAGAGAGAAACACACACATACACACTGACATACAGAAAGAGAGAGAGAAACACACACATACACACTGACATACAGAAAGAGAGAGAAACACACACATACACACTGACATACAGAAAGAGAGAGAAACACACACATACACACTGACATACAGAAAGAGAGAGAGAGAAACACACACATACACACTGACATACAGAAAGAGAGAGAAACACACACATACACACTGACATACAGAAAGAGAGAGAGAAACACACACATACACACTGACATACAGAAAGAGAGAGAGAGAAACACACACATACACACTGACATACAGAAAGAGAGAGAAACACACACATACACACTGACATACAGAAAGAGAGAGAGAGAAACACACACATACACACTGACATACAGAAAGAGAGAGAAACACACACATACACACTGTCATACAGAAAGAGAGAGAAACACACACATACACACTGACATACAGAAAGAGAGAGAGAGAAACACACACATACACACTGACATACAGAAAGAGAGAGAAACACACACATACACACTGACATACAGAAAGAGAGAGAGAAACACACACACACACACTGACATACAGAAAGAGAGAGAGAGAAACACACACACACACACTGACATACAGAAAGAGAAACACACACATACACACTGTCATACAGAAAGAGAGAGAAACACACACATACACACTGACATACAGAAAGAGAGAGAAACACACACATACACACTGACATACAGAAAGAGAGAGAAACACACACATACACACTGACATACAGAAAGAGAAACACACACATACACACTGACATACAGAAAGAGAGAGAGAGAAACACACACATACACACAGACATACAGAAAGAGAGAGAGAAACACACACATACACACTGACATACAGAAAGAGAGAGAAACACACACATACACACTGACATACAGAAAGAGAGAGAAACACACACATACACACTGACATACAGAAAGAGAAACACACACATACACACTGACATACAGAAAGAGAGAGAGAGAAACACACACATACACACTGACATACAGAAAGAGAGAGAGAGAAACACACACACACACACTGACATACAGAAAGAGAGAGAAACACACACATACACACTGACATACAGAAAGAGAGAGAGAGAAACACACACATATACACTGACATACAGAAAGAGAGAGAGAGACACACACACACACTGACATACAGAAAGAGAGAGAGAGAAACACACACATACACACTGACATACAGAAAGAGAGAGAGAAACACACACATACACACTGACATACAGAAAGAGAAACACACACATACACACTGACATACAGAAAGAGAGAGAGAAACACACACACATACACACTGACATACAGAAAGAGAGAGAGAGAGAAACACACACATACACACTGACATACAGAAAGAGAGAGAGAAACACACACACATACACACTGACATACAGAAAGAGAGAGAGAAACACACACACATACACACTGACATACAGAAAGAGAGAGAGAGAGAAACACACACATACACACTGACATACAGAAAGAGAAAGAGAGAAACACACACACATACACACTGACATACAGAAAGAGAGAGAGAGAAACACACACATACACACTGACATACAGAAAGAGAGAGAGAAACACACACACACATACACACTGACATACAGAAAGAGAGAGAGAGAGAAACACACACATACACACTGACATACAGAAAGAGAAAGAGAGAAACACACACATACACACTGACATACAGAAAGAGAGAGAGAGAAACACGCACATACACACTGACATACAGAAAGAGAGAGAGAGAAACACACACATACACACTGACATACAGAAAGAGAGAGAAACACACACATACACACTGACATACAGAAAGAGAGAGAGAGAAACACACACATACACACTGACATACAGAAAGAGAGAGAAACACACACATACACACTGACATACAGAAAGAGAAAGAGAGAAACACACACATACACACTGACATACAGAAAGAGAAAGAGAGAAACACACAAATACACACTGACATACAGAAAGAGAGAGAGAGAAACACACACATACACACTGACATACAGAAAGAGAGAGAGAAACACACACATACACACTGACATACAGAAAGAGAGAGAAACACACACATACACACTGACATACAGAAAGAGAAAGAGAGAAACACACACATACACACTGACATACAGAAAGAGAAAGAGAGAAACACACAAATACACACTGACATACAGAAAGAGAGAGAGAGAAACACACACATACACACTGACATACAGAAAGAGAGAGAAACACACACATACACACTGACATACAGAAAGAGAGAGAAACACACACATACACACTGACATACAGAAAGAGAGAGAAACACACACATACACACTGATATACAGAAAGAGAGAGAGAGAAACACACATACACACTGTCATACAGAAAGAGAGAGAGAAACACACACATACACACTGACATACAGAAAGAGAGAGAAACACACACATACACACTGACATAGAGAAAGAGAGAGAGAGAAACACACATACACACTGTCATACAGAAAGAGAGAGAGAAACACACACATACACACTGACATACAGAAAGAGAGAGAAACACACACATACACACTGACATACAGAAAGAGAGAGAAACACACACATACACACTGACATACAGAAAGAGAGAGAAACACACACATACACACTGACATACAGAAAGAGAGAGAGAAACACACACATACACACTGACATACAGAAAGAGAGAGAGAAACACACACATACACACTGACATACAGAAAGAGAGAGAGAGAAACACACATACACACTGACATACAGAAAGAGAGAGAGAGAAACACACACATACACACTGACATACAGAAAGAGAGAGAGAAACACACACATACACACTGACATACAGAAAGAGAGAGAGAGAAACACACACATACACACTGACATACAGAAAGAGAGAGAGAAACACACACATACACACTGACATACAGAAAGAGAGAGAGAAACACACACATACACACTGACATACAGAAAGAGAGAGAGAGAAACACACATACACACTGACATACAGAAAGAGAGAGAGAGAAACACACACATACACACTGACATACAGAAAGAGAGAGAGAAACACACACATACACACTGACATACAGAAAGAGAGAGAGAGAGAAACACACATACACACTGACATACAGAAAGAGAGAGAGAGAAACACACACACACACTGACATACAGAAAGAGAGAGAAACACACACATACACACTGACATACAGAAAGAGAGAGAAACACACATATACACACTGACATACAGAAAGAGAGAGAGAGAGAAACACACACACACACACACTGACATACAGAAAGAGAGAGAGAGAAACACACACATATACACTGACATACAGAAAGAGAGAGAGAAACACACACATACACACTGACATACAGAAAGAGAGAGAGAGAAACACACACATACACACTGACATACAGAAAGAGAGAGAAACACACACACACTGACATACAGAAAGAGAGAGAAACACACACATACACACTGACATACAGAAAGAGAAACACACACATACACACTGACATACAGAAAGAGAGAGAAACACACATACACACTGACATACAGAAAGAGAGAGAAACACACACATACACACTGTCATTCAGAAAGAGAGAGAAACACACACATACACACTGACATACAGAAAGAGAGAGAAACACACACATACACACTGACATACAGAAAGAGAGAGAAACACACACATACACACTGACATACAGAAAGAGAGAGAAACACACATACACACTGACATACAGAAAGAGAGAGAGAGAAACACACATACACACTGACATACAGAAAGAGAGAGAAACACACACATACACACTGACATACAGAAAGAGAGAGAAACACACATACACACTGACATACAGAAAGAGAGAGAGAGAAACACACACACACACACTGACATACAGAAAGAGAGAGAAACACACACATACACACTGACATACAGAAAGAGAGAGAGAGAAACACACACATACACACTGACATACAGAAAGAGAGAGAGAGAAACACACACACACTGACATACAGAAAGAGAGAGAGAGAAACACACACATACACACTGTCATACAGAAAGAGAAACACACACATACACACTGACATACAGAAAGAGAGAGAGAAACACACACATACACACTGACATACAGAAAGAGAGAGAGAAACACACACATACACACTGACATACAGAAAGAGAGAGAGAAACACACACATACACACTGACATACAGAAAGAGAGAGAGAAACACACACATACACACTGACATACAGAAAGAGAGAGAGAGAAACACACACATACACACTGACATACAGAAAGAGAGAGAGAGAAACACACACATACACACTGACATACAGAAAGAGAGAGAGAAACACACACATACACACTGACATACAGAAAGAGAGAGAAACACACACATACACACTGACATACAGAAAGAGAGAGAGAAACACACACATACACACTGACATACAGAGAGAGAGAGAAACACACACATACACACTGACATACAGAAAGAGAGAGAAACACACACATACACACTGACATACAGAAAGAGAAACACACACATACACACTGACATACAGAAAGAGAGAGAAACACACATACACACTGACATACAGAAAGAGAGAGAGAAACACACACATACACACTGACATACAGAAAGAGAGAGAAACACACATACACACTGACATACAGAAAGAGAGAGAAACACACACATACACACTGACATACAGAAAGAGAGAGAAACACACACATACACACTGACATACAGAAAGAGAGAGAGAGAAACACACACACACACTGACATACAGAAAGAGAGAGAAACACACACATACACACTGACATACAGAAAGAGAGAGAGAGAAACACACACACACACTGACATACAGAAAGAGAGAGAGAAACACACATACACACTGACATACAGAAAGAGAGAGAGAGAAACACACACATACACACTGACATACAGAAAGAGAGAGAGAGAAACACACATACACACTGACATACAGAAAGAGAGAGAAACACACACACACACTGACATACAGAAAGAGAGAGAAACACACACATACACACTGACATACAGAAAGAGAGAGAGAAACACACACATACACACTGACATACAGAAAGAGAGAGAGAGAAACACACACACAATATGACATACAGAAAGAGAGAGAAACACACACATACACACTGATATACAGAAAGAGAGAGAGAAACACACACATACACACTGACATACAGAAAGAGAGAGAAACACACATACACACTGACATACAGAAAGAGAGAGAAACACACACATACACACTGACATACAGAAAGAGAGAGAGAGAAACACACACATACACACTGACATAGAGAAAGAGAGAGAAACACACACATACACACTGACATACAGAAAGAGAGAGAGAGAAACACACACATACACACTGACATACAGAAAGAGAGAGAAACACACATACACACTGACATACAGAAAGAGAGAGAAACACACACATACACACTGACATACAGAAAGAGAGAGAGAGAAACACACACATACACACTGACATAGAGAAGAGAGAGAGAAACACACACATACACACTGACATACAGAAAGAGAGAGAGAAACACACACATACACACTGACATACAGAAAGAGAGAGAAACACACATACACACTGACATACAGAAAGAGAGAGAAACACACATACACACTGACATACAGAAAGAGAGAGAGAGAAACACACACATACACACTGACATACAGAAAGAGAGAGAAACACACACATACACACTGACATACAGAAAGAGAGAGAGAAACACACACATACACACTGACATACAGAAAGAGAGAGAAACACACATACACACTGACATACAGAAAGAGAGAGAAACACACACATACACTCTGACATACAGAAAGAGAGAGAGAAACACACACATACACACTGACATACAGAAAGAGAGAGAAACACACACATACACACTGACATACAGAAAGAGAGAGAGAGAAACACACACATACACACTGACATACAGAAAGAGAGAGAGAAACACACACATACACACTGATATACAGAAAGAGAGAGAAACACACATACACACTGACATACAGAAAGAGAGAGAAACACACATACACACTGACATACAGAAAGAGAGAGAAACACACACATACACACTGACATACAGAAAGAGAGAGAGAGAAACACACACATACACACTGACATACAGAAAGAGAGAGAGAAACACACACATACACACTGACATACAGAAAGAGAGAGAAACACACATACACACTGACATACAGAAAGAGAGAGAAACACACACATACACACTGACATACAGAAAGAGAGAGAGAGAAACACACACACATACACACTGACATACAGAAAGAGAGAGAAACACACACATACACACTGACAAACAGAAAGAGAGAGAGAGAAACACACACACATACACACTGACATACAGAAAGAGAGAGAAACACACACATACACACTGACATACAGAAAGAGAGAGAGAGAAACACACACATACACACTGACATACAGAAAGAGAGAGAGAGAAACACACACACACACACTGACATACAGAAAGAGAGAGAAACACACACATACACACTGACATACAGAAAGAGAGAGAGAAACACACACATACACACTGACATACAGAAAGAGAGAGAACACACACACACACACACTGACATACAGAAAGAGAAAGAGAGAAACACACACATACACACTGACATACAGAAAGAGAGAGAGAGAAACACACACATACACACTGACATACAGAAAGAGAGAGAAACACACACACACACACTGACATACAGAAAGAGAGAGAGAGAAACACACACATACACACTGTCATACAGAAAGAGAAACACACACATACACACTGACATACAGAAAGAGAGAGAAACACACACACATACACTGACATACAGAAAGAGAGAGAGAGAAACACACACATACACACTGTCATACAGAAAGAGAAACACACACATACACACTGACATACAGAAAGAGAGAGAAACACACACACACACACTGACATACAGAAAGAGAGAGAGAGAAACACACACATACACACTGTCATACAGAAAGAGAAACACACATACACACTGACATACAGAAAGAGAGAGAAACACACACACATACACACTGACATACAGAAAGAGAGAGAGAAACACACACATACACACTGACATACAGAAAGAGAGAGAGAGAAACACACACACATACACACTGACATACAGAAAGAGAGAGAGAGAAACACACACACATACACACTGACATACAGAAAGAGAGAGAAACACACACATACACACTGACATACAGAAAGAGAAACACACACATACACACTGACATACAGAAAGAGAGAGAAACACACACATACACACTGACATACAGAAAGAGAGAGAGAGAAACACACACACACTGATATACAGAAAGAGAGAGAGAAACACACACATACACACTGACATACAGAAAGAGAGAGAGAGAAACACACACATACACACTGACATACAGAAAGAGAAACACACACATACACACTGACATACAGAAAGAGAGAGAGAAACACACACACACACTGACATACAGAAAGAGAGAGAGAAACACACACATACACACTGACATACAGAAAGAGAGAGAAACACACACATACACACTGACATACAGAAAGAGAGAGAAACACACACATACACACTGACATACAGAAAGAGAGAGAGAGAAACACACACATACACACTGACATACAGAAAGAGAGAGAAACACACACATACACACTGACATACAGAAAGAGAGAGAGAGACACACATACACACTGACATACAGAAAGAGAGAGAGAGACACACATACACACTGACATACAGAAAGAGAGAGAAACACACACACACACACTGACATACAGAAAGAGAGAGAGAGAAACACACACATACACACTGACATACAGAAAGAGAGAGAGAAACACACACATACACACTGACATACAGAAAGAGAAACACACACATACACACTGACATACAGAAAGAGAGAGAAACACACACACACACACTGACATACAGAAAGAGAGAGAGAAACACACACATACACACTGACATACAGAAAGAGAGAGAGAAACACACACATACACACTGATATACAGAAAGAGAGAGAGAGAAACACACACATACACACTGACATACAGAAAGAGAGAGAAACACACACATACACACTGACATACAGAAAGAGAGAGAAACACACACATACACACTGACATACAGAAAGAGAGAGAGAGAAACACACACATACACACTGACATACAGAAAGAGAGAGAGAGAAACACACACATACACACTGATATACAGAAAGAGAGAGAAACACACACATACACACTGATATACAGAAAGAGAGAGAAACACACACATACACACTGACATACAGAAAGAGAGAGAAACACACACATACACACTGACATACAGAAAGAGAGAGAGAGAAAAACACACATACACACTGACATACAGAAAGAGAGAAACACACACATACACACTGACATACAGAAAGAGAGAAACACACACATACACACTGACATACAGAAAGAGAGAGAGAGAAACACACACATACACACTGACATACAGAAAGAGAGAGAGAAACACACACATACACACTGACATACAGAAAGAGAGAGAGAAACACACACATACACACTGACATACAGAAAGAGAGAGAGAGAAACACACACATACACACTGACATACAGAAAGAGAGAGAGAGAAACACACATACACACACACACTGACATACAGAAAGAGAGAGAGAGAAACACACACATACACACTGACATACAGAAAGAGAGAGAGAGAAACACACACATACACACTGACATACAAAAAGAGAGAGAAACACACATACACACTGACATACAGAAAGAGAGAGAGAGAAACACACACACACACTGACATACAGAAAGAGAGAGAGAGAAACACACACATACACACTGACATACAGAAAGAGAAACACACACATACACACTGACATACAGAAAGAGAGAGAAACACACACATACACACTGACATACAGAAAGAGAGAGAGAAACACACACATACACACTGACATACAGAAAGAGAGAGAGAAACACACACATACACACTGACATACAGAAAGAGAGAGAGAAACACACACATACACACTGACATACAGAAAGAGAGAGAGAAACACACACATACACACTGACATACAGAAAGAGAGAGAGAAACACACACATACACACTGACATACAGAAAGAGAGAGAGAAACACACACATACACACTGACATACAGAAAGAGAGAGAGAGAAACACACACATACACACTGACATACAGAAAGAGAGAGAGAGAAACACACACATACACACTGACACAGAAAGAGAGAGAGAAACACACATACACACTGACATACAGAAAGAGAGAGAGAGAAACACACACATACACACTGACATACAGAAAGAGAGAGAGAGAAACACACACATACACACTGACATACAAAAAGAGAGAGAAACACACATACACACTGACATACAGAAAGAGAGAGAGAGAAACACACACACACACTGACATACAGAAAGAGAGAGAGAGAAACACACACATACACACTGACATACAGAAAGAGAAACACACACATACACACTGACATACAGAAAGAGAGAGAAACACACACATACACACTGACATACAGAAAGAGAGAGAGAGAAACACACATACACACTGACATACAGAAAGAGAGAGAGAAACACACACATACACACTGACATACAGAAAGAGAGAGAGAGAAACACACACATACACACTGACATACAGAAAGAGAGAGAGAAACACACACATACACACTGACATACAGAAAGAGAGAGAGAGAAACACACACATACACACTGACATACAGAAAGAGAGAGAGAAACACACACATACACACTGACATACAGAAAGAGAGAGAGAGAAACACACACATACACACTGACATACAGAAAGAGAAACACACACATACACACTGACATACAGAAAGAGAGAGAAACACACACATACACACTGACATACAGAAAGAGAAACACACACATACACACTGACATACAGAAAGAGAGAGAGAGAAACACACACATACACACTGACATACAGAAAGAGAAACACACACATACACACTGACATACAAAAAGAGAGAGAAACACACACATACACACTGACATACAGAAAGAGAGAGAGAAACACACATACACACTGACATACAGAAAGAGAGAGAGAAACACACACATACACACTGACATACAGAAAGAGAGAGAGAAACACACACATACACACTGACATACAAAAAGAGAGAGAAACACACACATACACACTGACATACAGAAAGAGAAACACACACATACACACTGACATACAGAAAGAGAGAGAAACACACACATACACACTGACATACAGAAAGAGAGAGAGAGACACACACATACACACTGACATACAGAAAGAGAGAGAGAAACACACACATACACACTGACATACAGAAAGAGAGAGAAACACACACATACACACTGACATACAGAAAGAGAGAGAAACACATACACACTGACATACAGAAAGAGAGAGAGAGAAACACACACATACACACTGACATACAGAAAGAGAGAGAGAGAAACACACACATACACACTGACATACAGAAAGAGAGAGAGAAACACACACATACACACTGACATACAGAAAGAGAGAGAGATCCTTCCAAAGAGGAAAACTCAACACTGCTGAGCTGCTTTGGCCAGCACCTCCCTATCTGTGGGGTTCTTCCAATACATCAGACCTCTGTAATATCAGGGAACAATTTTCTCCTTATGCCTCAATGAATTGCTGACTGCAGTCAGAGGAGGCCTGCAGAGAGAGGCTGGGAGGCAGGGAGACTTATAGTCTTAAATGTGGTGTAAAACAGACACACACAGCTGGGCCCAGCAGTTGACTAAGGGAGCTTTATGGAAGGATTCACACTGGTCTTTATTTGTGTGTGTGTGTGTGTGTGCGTGTGTGCGTGCGTGCGCATGTGTGTGTGTCATTTGACTGAGCCAGCAGGGTCCTTCACCACAGGAGAACAGGGATGGCCCATTCACACACCAGAGCTGAAGGCCATATACTGCAACAGGGCACATTCACTGGTGCCTTACTGCATAACTACAGTAAAACACACACCTGGGGAGATAATACAGTTATTACAGAGCCTTCTCTTACTGAGAGACAGCGTTAAGTCAGAGAAATAAAGCACAGCATGTGTGTGTACGGGTGTGTACGTGTGTGTGTGTGTGTTCGTGTGTGTGTACACAGGTTTGTGCAAGTAATTCCTAACGGGGCGTGGGTGGATACAGTGAGCCTATTTCACCCAGCACGGATGTTATTAACTCACAGACACATTTCCAGTTCTATCTGTCTCCTGTTGTCTTTGTCTCGTCTCTCCACCAGATCTGCTGTCTGAATCATAACAGTCTTATTCTCTCCATCTGTCCCTTCACACCCTCTATTTATCCCTGTCACTTCCTCTCCCTCTCTTCTTTCTCTCTCTCTCTCTCTCTCTCACACACATCCTGTCCTCCCACCTGTCTCTCTTTTCCCGCCTGTCTCTCTCGTGTACACACGCTCCCCATCTCGCTCGCTCTCTCGTTTCTCTCTCCTTTTCTCTCTCTCCCTCCTTCATTTAGCAGTGACGACTAAAGTAGAGCGGACTAAATGACAGTGTCTGACAGTGTCAGTGTCCCCCGTTTCTGTTCAGCAAGAACAGAAACGGGGGAAGGGGGGGGGTGGATATCAAACACGCATACTGTATGCAGACTGTTGATTCATCACATTTGTCATTTCCTCAATAGTCATTCTTTAGAGCAGTGGGCATGAAAGATCTTCTCATCTGTTTCCTTTACTCATAGTCAACTCGGAGGCAAGTGAATATGAACTATGTTTTCGGTATGTTAACACTGGTGCTTGCAGTGTGTACAGTACACACCATGAAGCTAGTTCATATGTGTTCACATGTGCGATGGAAACAGCATTGTGTCACTGTTTCATGTCAGATGGCATCACTCCTACGCGATGCTCGTCCCTCAACCGATCTTGTAGGGCGGGGAACTCATAGTCAAGTTGAATATTACCGAGCATCCGCCGTTCAAAAAATGATATCACTGCTCTCTCGTATGACTTTCCATTAAATAGGCAGAATAACTAGCTAAATTATTACAAACGTTGATTTAATAGTTTGAAAATAAAAAAATGAAGTGTGGCTAAATAAAGTGATTTGATCAGCTGCTTAACTTACTTACAGTACATAGTTAGCTAGCTAGCGCTACATTGACTGAGATTAAATTAACACACTGCTTAGTGCAGAATTTCCCAAACTCGGTCCTCGGGACCCCAAGGGGTGCACGTTTTTGGTTTTTGAACCTAGCACTACACAGCTGATTCAAATAATCAACTAATCATCAAGCTATGATTATTTGAATCAGCTGCGTAGTGTTAGAGAGAGAGAGAGAGAGTGTGTGGCTCAAATATATCTCCTTTCTTCTGAAGTTTGCACTCGTTCACTGCTTTCTACAAATCTAAAACTGTTGGATTGGTGGGGACATGGGCTAGTCAGAGGTTCCACCATATCGCTTATACCAGTCATTTGCACACTTTGGGAGGAAGGAGAAATAATTGGGACATAGCCAGAAAGAGCTGCTGTCCTCTCCACCAAACCCTTCCTTCTTCCTGAACCGTGTTGAGCTGAAAGTGCTCTGTGAGCCAGAAGCACTGTGGGCCATCAGAGTACTCCCAGCCAAGCCCATCCACCTGCCCCCATTACATAACACTGACTTTGCCAGTGCACACACACACACACATGCACACATATGCACACACATATACACATACAACCCTCTACGTGCCAGGGCTGCTCAAACACACACACAGTACAAACACACATATACACACAGTACACACACCCTCTCTCTCTCACACATAACTCAGTGCCCTGCCGAACCCGATAGGGGAGCCAGGGTGTGATGATGCTTGGGTGGGTGTGTGTGGCATTGTAGAGGGGGAACGTGTGGAAAGCCGAATTGGGAGTGAGAAGAGGTGGGGATGGAGGGGGGAAGAGGTGCAGAGAACATGAGGAGTTGTAGACAGAAGGCACCTCACATTATTTCACAAATACAGAGTTGACAACAGCAAAGAGGGCTAACAGTAACCTGCTGAAACCCAATACAAACACAGGCCCATTCCAACATCTTCTGAGTTATCATGGTGATGTAATTATACAGGGGTAAGTTAATCCAAGCACAGTTTATCCATTATATTGACCAGATACCCTAGTGGCCGCTCTAACAATGAAAATAAATGAATTAAAAAAATCGAAGGCAGTCGGGAGGAGGCTAAATCAGGTGGAACAATTCTAGCCAATGAGAGGGCAGATTCGCGTGTGAACGACAGGCATAACGGACAACGGTTTCCACTAGTTACCACAGACACAAAGTCAAAATTGGCTATATCGACTCTCTCTCATTGACCTCCATACAAAAACTCTTTGGTTGGTGAGCGATTTTTCATTCTTCAGCTCAAAGTCAGGTCTCGACGTCTGCAAGTTTTCTTCTCTCCCTGGTAAGTAATTGGTTGATTAATTAATGTCATTCCTTGGTCAGAGAATCAACCCACTTGGTGTTCTAGGTTTCAATCAGTCGCTGATTAAAGGGGAATAATTAAAATCAGCAGTGCTACAACTTCAAAGTCTGAATATGAGAAGGGGGGAAATAAATGTTCTATAACCCTGATACGTGCTGAGGGACACTCTTGGCAAAAGGACTTCAGGATACAGTAGTCTCAGTGTCTTGAGTGTCCTCAGAGTTTTTGCCGGAGTACAAATAAATGTGTTGATACAGATACAAAACACACAAATACACACACGAACACCACACACAAACTAGAGAAATAGATTGACCCTGGAGCCAGATGGCAGCTCTCTGATAAGTGTCAACAACGTGTTACTACATAGATGACAGGGTGAGATACCCTCAGAGCTGTGGAATGAATGTTGACGGTTCCATTGTCAACACACAGCCAAGGTCAACAGTCCAGTCCACTCTGTTAGCTGATGACTCCCAATCACACCCTGCAGGATGTGCTCTATGCACTAAACTGGAGTCCGGGGACCCCTGGGGGGTCTGCGAAGATTCTAGCCATGCATTATATAAAGACCAGCATATAAATGTCAATTCACGGAGGGAGATTGCTGAAATGCTGGGGTCCGACCCAACCACTTGATTGAAAAAGTGGGGTAGGGTTCACGACAAGTTTGTCAAGGCAAAGAAAAGAAACAAGGACCGCAGTGGAGATGCCGGTGGAAAGGCTACTCCAGAAATGTTGCTGCTATTTTGTTCGGCCCGTGAAGCACGGGAATACTGAAAACAACATGCCGTCTTCACCAAAGGATAGGGTACGACGAAAAGAGTAGCCATGTTTTTGCTAACAATAGCTAGCCAGTGAGCGCTAGCTATTTGGCTGGCTAGTGGCTAGCTAGCCTAGCAGCATACAGTACTTGTGCAGGGAAAGCAAGCCAACCAACTAAACTAAAGATCTTTACAAGTTTTGATCGCACATCATTTTGTCATAGAAAGAAAATCATAACCTTCCCACATTGCTAACACCGAAGTCAAAGTTTGGTAGCAAGGTCCAGCTAGTCAAAATGTTGCAAAAATTTGAGCAGAGTTGAGTAGCGAGACCAGGACTATTCAACTCTACTCAAACGTTTTCAACATCATATAGTCTATTGTAGTCTCAGTTAATGATATTTGATTTTCATTAATGTTTTGGATATGTGTACTAAATACAGCCCTCTACTTCTTTTTTGTTTGAGGCACGAACACCAGTGACTGGAGACAGCACCTGGTTTTGACCTCTGCGCCCCAGCACTGCCTTTTCACCGGCCCCAAGCACTACCTCTGCCCGACCTCGGCTAGCCGATAGCCAAATGAAGCATGCTGACGCCTTTGGTAGAGCTTCTCAATTGTTACTAAGTTACTTACTTACTTGTTACTAGTGACTGGAGACATTAAAAAAACGAAGTACTTACAGTATCAAATAAAATAAAATGTTATTTGTCACATCCGCCGAATACAAAAGGTGTAGACCTCGCCGTGAAATGCTTACTTACGTCCTTAACCAACAATACAGTTTAAGAAATATAGTTAAGAAAATATTTACTAAATAAACTAAAGTAAAAAAAATAATTAAATAAAATCCAAAAGTAACACGAGAAAATTACACAACAATAACAAAGCTATATACAGGGGCTAATGGTACCGAGTCAATGTGAGGGGATACAGGTTAGTCAAGGTAATTTGTAAAGTGACTATGCATAGATAATAAACAGCAAGTAGCAGCAGTTTAAAAGGAGGGGTATCAATGTAAATAGTCCAGGTGGCCATTTGATTAATTGTTCAGCAATCTTATGGCTTGGGGGTAGAAGCTGTTAATAAGGAGTCTTTTGGTCCTAGACTTGGCGCTCCGGTACTGCTTGCCGTGCGGTAGCAGAGAGAACAGTCTATGACTTGGGAGTCGTTGACAATTTTTTGGGCCTTCCTCTGACACCGCCTAGTATTTAGGTCCTGGATGTCAGGAAGCTTGGCCCCAGTAGTGTACTGGACCGTACGCACTACCCTCTGTAGCGCCTTACAGTCATATGCCGAGCAGTTGCAATACCATGTAGTGATGCAACTGGTCAGGATGCTCTCTATGGGGAAGCTGTATAACTTTTTGAGGATCTGGGGACCCATGCCAAATCTTTTCAGTCTCCTGAGGGGAAAAGGTGTTGTCGTGCCTAAGGGGGAAAAGGTGTTGTCGTGGTGATGTGGACACCAAGGAACTTGAAACTCTCGACCCGCTCCACTTCAGCCCCGACGATGTTAATGGGGGCCTGTTCGGCCCTCCTTTTCCTATAGTCCACGATCATCTACTTTGTCTCGCTTACATTGAGGGAGAGGTTGTTGTCCTGGCACCACACTGCCAGGTCGCTGACCTCCTCCCAATAGGACTGTCTCTTGATGCTGGTGATTCTTTGATCCACCTCTTCGCAGACGACACCACTCTGTATACATCTGGCCCTTCTTTGGACACTGTGTTAATGTTCCATTTATTAAAGTGGCCAATGATTTCAAGTCTCTGTATGTAGACAGCGGCCTCTCTGTGCTAGTGATGGCTATTTAACAGTCTGATGACTTTGCGAAAGAAGCTGTTTTTTAGTCTCTCAGTCCCAGCTTTGATGCACCTGTACTGACCTTCCCTTCTGGATGATAGCGGGGTGAATAGGCAGTGGCTCGGGTGGTTGTTGTCCTTGATGATATTTTTGGCCTTCCTGTGACATCGGGTGCTGTAGGTGTCTTGGAGAGCAGCTAGTTTGCCCCAAGTGATGCATTGTGTATACCGCACCACCCTCTGGAGAGCCTTGCGGTTGTGGGCTGTGCAGTTGCCGTACCAGGCGGTGATGTAGCCTGACAAGATAATCTCAATTGTGCATCTGTAAAAGTTTGTGAGGGTTTTAGGTGACAAGCCACATTTCTTCTGCCTTCTGAGGTTGAAGAGGCGCTGTTGCGTGGGTGGACCATTTCAGGTTGTCAGTGATATGTATGCCAAGGTACTTAAAACTTCCCACTTTCTCCACTGCTGTCCCATCGATGTGGATCAGGGGGTGCTCCATCTGCTGTTTCCTGAAGTCCACGATTATCTCCTTTGTTGTGTTGACGTTGAGTGTGAGGTTATTTTCCTGACCCACAACAGAGAGGAGCCTTCATCTCCTCCCTGTTGGCTGTCTTGTCGTTGTTTGTAATCAAGCCGATTACTGTTGTGTCATCTGCAAGCTTGATGATTGAGTTGGAGGCATGCATGGCTACGCAGTAATGGGTGAACAGGGAGTACAGGAGGGGGCTGAGCACGCACCCTTGTGGGGCCCCAGTGTTGAGGATCAGTGAAGTGGAGGTGTTGTTTCCTATGTTCACCACCTGGGGGCAGCCCATCAGGAAGTCCAGGACCCAGATGCACAGGGTGGGGTTTAGACCCAAGGCCTCGAGCTTAATGATGAGCTTGGAGGATACTATGGTGTTGAATGCTGAGCTATAGTCAATGAACAGTATTTCTACATAGGTATTCCTCTTGTCCAGATGGCATAGGACAGTGTGCAGTGTGATGATGATTGCATCATCTGTGGACCTATTGGGGCAGAAAGCAAATTGCAGTGGATCTAGGATGACAAGTAAGGTAGAGGTGATGTGATCCTTGACTAGTCTCGCAAAGCACTTCATAATGACAGAAGTGAGTGCTACAGGGCAGGTTACCTTCATTTTCTTGGGCACAGGGACAATGGTGGTCTGTTTGAAACATGTAGGTATTACAGAATTGGTCAGGGAGAGGTTGAACAAGTCAGTGAAGTCACTTTCCAGTTGGTCCGCGCATGCCTTGGGTACACGTCCTGGTAATCTGTCTTGCCCCGCGGCTTTGTGAATGTTGATCTGTTTAAAGGTCTTGCTCACTATGGCTACGGAGAGCATGATCAGTCATCCCAAACAGCTGGTGCCCACGTGCATGCTTCAGTGTTGCTTGCCTCGAAGCGAGCATAAAAGGCATTTAGCTTGTCTGGTAGGTCCATGTCACTGGGCTGCTTGCGGCTGGGTTTCCTGTTGTAGGCAGTAATAGTTTTCAAGCCCTGCTATGTATGTGGTCTACAGCTTATCATGAGGTATTCTACCTCAGGCGAGCAATACCTCGAGACTTCTTTAATATTAGACATCACGCACCAGCAGTTATTGACAAATAGAGACACACCCCCGCCCCTTGTCTTACCAGACGTAGCTGCTCTGTCCTGCTGATGCAAGGAGAAGCCAGCCAGCTCTATATTATCTGTGTCATCGTTTTGCCATGTCTCGATAAAACATAAGATATTACAGTTTTTAATGACCCGTTGGTAGGATAGTCTTAATCGTAGATCGTCCAGTTTGTTTTCCAATTATTGCACGTTGGCCAATAATATAGAGGGTAGTGTTGGTTTACCTACTCGTCAGAAAATTCTTACAAGGCACACCGCCCTCCTCCTGCTTTTTCTCCATCTTTTCTTCACATGGATGACGGTGATTTGGGCCTTGTCTCGACAAAGCAGTATATCCTTCGCATCGAACTCATTAAATAAAAAATCTTTGTCCTGTTTGAGGTGAGTAATCCCTGTTCTGATGTCCAGAAGCTCTTTTCGGTCATAAGAGACAGTAGCGGCAATATTATGTTCAAAATAAGTTACAAACAACGTGAAAAAACTAACTAAATAGTACAGTTGGTTAGGATCCCATAAAACCGCAGCCATTTAGTCAGCCAGTATGTCTGTCTGTATATTATTCATCCTAATCTGACAGGTTTTTTACATCGACTATCAAGAGGAGTAAAACAAGGTTGTCCACTATTGGCATTTCTATTTATTATGGTCATCGAAATGTTAGCTATTAAAATTAGATCCAACATTAATATCAAGGGGCTAGAAATCTGTCATTGTATGCTGATGATTCATGTTTTCTTTTAAATCCACAATTTGTATCCCTCCACAGCCTCATAGAGAACCTAAATAGTTTTGTTTACAACCAAATTAGGATAAGTGTACTATATTATGTACCGGATCACAAAAAAATACAACTTTTACATTACCGTGTAGTTTACCAATAAAATGTTCTGACGGTGAAGTGTGCATACTATGTATTCCCTGACCCTAAAGAAATAATTGATCTGGCTACAATATATTTTAATAAAAAAGTTTGCAAAAATAGATAAGATATTGCTACCATGGTAAAAAAAATACCTGTCTATTTGTGGAAAAATCACCCTGATTAACTCTTTAGTCATACCACAGTTTGCCTATTTGCTTTTGGCCTTGCCTACACCTAGCGACTAGATTTTTTTAATTATATGAGCAAAAAATATTCTGTTTTATTTGGAATGGCAAGCCAGACAAAATATTTATATAATGAATATTAATTTGGAGGGCATAAATTATTAAATATGAAATCATTAGACCTCTCACTAAAGGCTTCAGTCATACAAAAGTTATACTTAAATCCGGACTGGTTCTCTAGCAGATTAGTAAGAATGTCTCACCCCATGTTCAAGAATGGCCTTTTTCCCTTTAATCAGATTACAACCTCTTGCTTTCTGTTATTTGAAAATGAAATAATCTCCAAAATATTGCTATTTTTAAAACAAGCCATAGAAAGTTGGTTGCAATTTCAGTTTAATCCACCAGAAAAGACAAAACAAATATTACAACAAATATTATGGTTAAACTCGAATACACTAATTGACAAAAAAGCTATATTTTACTGTATAATCTTTGTAAATTGTATCAATAATAGGACTGGTGGATTTATGTCACACATGCAACTAACAAAAATATCTGGAAATGTCTGATCTACTCAAAATTACAACCAATTAATTGTTGCATTACTGCAAAAATGGAAAAGGCAAGTGGAAGGGGGGAAAGTAAGGAACTTGTCTGTTGGCCCTGCATTAAAGACCAACATTGGTTAAAGAAAATTGTGATCAATAAAAAAGTATACCAGTTTCATTTCAGGACCAAAAAATTGACAGCTGTGCCATATAGATTGCAAAATAGTTGGAAAGAGATTTTCGATGCACCGATTCCATTGCACATGGTTAATGAACTGATACACAAAACGACGCTGGATTCAAAATGCAGAGTTTTTCCATTTAAATTATTATACAAAATTCTTGCAACCAATAGAATGTTATATATATGGGGGGATACAACCATCCCAGCTCTGCAGATTTTGCTGCGAAGAGACAGAATCATTAGATCGTTTTGGTACTGCTGGGTGATTTAAAAAGTCAGTCAATCGATCAATAATATAATATTTCTCTTAGCAAAAAAGTTATCTTTCATTTACAATCTGTAGAAACTATGAGAATAGAAAGGTTCAGAACTTTTGTGACTAATGTGAAATATACTGTTTCCGTAAAATGCATAGAAGTTCACAACTTTTGTGAAACAGCAACTGGATATACTAGTCTAAGTGTTGTTGTCCATTAGTTTAATCCAATTAGGGGAGGTGTGGTAGGGTTAGGGGAAAATAATAAAGGAAAATATATTTAATATACATATACACTGCTCAAAAAAATAAAGGGAACACTTAAACAACACAATGTAACTCCAAGTCAATCACACTTCTGTGAAATCAAACTGTCCACTTAGGAAGCAACACTGATTGACAATAAATTTCACATGCTGTTGTGCAAATGGAATAGACAACAGGTGGAAATTATAGGCAATTAGCAAGACACCTGCAGGTGGGGACCACAGACCACTTCTCAGTTCCTATGCTTCATGGCTGATGTTTTGGTCACTTTTGAATGCTGGCGGTGCTTTCACTCTAGTGGTAGCATGAGACGGAGTCTACAACCCACACATGTGGCTCAGGTAGTGCAGCTCATTCAGGATGGCACATCAATGTGAGCTGTGGCAAGAAGGTGTGCTGTGTCTGTCAGCGTAGTGTCCAGAGCATGGAGGCGCTACCAGGAGACTGGCCATTACACCAGGAGACGTGGAGGAGCCGTAGGAGGGCAACAACCCAGCAGCAGGACCGCTACCTCCGCCTTTGTGCAAGGAGGAGCAGGAGGAGCACTGCCAGAGCCCTGCAAAATGACCTCCAGCAGGCCACAAATGTGCATGTGTCTGCTCAAACGGTCAGAAACAGACTCCATGAGGGTGGTATGAGGGCCCGACATCCACAGGTGGGGGTTGTGCTTACAGCCCAACACCGTGCAGGACGTTTGGCATTTGCCAGAGAACACCAAGATTGGCAAATTCGCCACTGGCGCCCTGTGCTCTTCACAGATGAAAGCAGGTTCACACTGAGCACATGTGACAGACGTGACAGAGTCTGGAGACGCCGTGGAGAACGTTCTACTGCCTGCAACATCCTCCAGCATGACCGGTTTGGCGGTGGGTCAGTTATGGTGTGGGGTGGCATTTCTTTGGGGGGCCGCACAGCCCTCCATGTGCTCGCCAGAGGTTGCCTGACCACCATTAGGTACCGAGATGAGATCCTCAGACCCCTTGTGAGACCACATGCTGGTGCGGTTGGCCCTGGGTTCCTCCTAATGCAAGACAATGCTAGACCTCATGTGGCTGGAGTGTGTCAGCAGTTCCTGCAAGAGGAAGGCATTGATGCTATGGACTGGCCCGCCCGTTCCCCAGACCTGAATCCAATTGAGCACATCTGGGACATCATGTCTCGCTCCATCCACCAACGCCACGTTGCACCACAGACTGTCCAGGAGTTGGTGGATGCTTTAGTCCAGGTCTGGGAGGAGATCCCTCAGGAGACCATCCGCCACCTCATCAGGAGCATGCCCAGGCGTTGTAGGGAGGTCATACAGGCACGTGGAGGCTCCACACACACTACTGAGCCTCATTTTGACTTGTTTTAAGGACATTACATCAAAGTTGGATCAGCCTGTAGTGTGGTTTTCCACTTTAATTTTGAGTGTGACTCCAAATCCAGACCTCCATGGGTTGATAAATTGGATTTCCATTGATTATTTTTGTGTGATTTTGTTGTCAGCACATTCAACTATGTAAAGAAAAAAGTATTTAATAAGATGATTTCTTTCATTCAGATGTAGGATGTGTTTTTTAAGTGTTCCCTTTATTTTTTTGAGCAGTATATATTATCTATTTTTACAAAAACAATATATTGGGGATTGTAAATTACGCAGATAATTACATTGATTGAAGCCACAAACTATCAGAAAAATTAAAGCTGAACTACCCCCTAAAAAAATACAAAATAATACGACTATGACAGAATTGTACATTTAAACAGCATGATGAATGAACAGTGGGAGGGAAGGAATTACTGTAAGCACAGCTCTTATTTAAATGTATGTATATTCTGCCTGTCACCAGAGGCAGCGTGGTGTGTGTGTGCCCACATGAAAAAATACTAATACTATTGTAACGCCCTGGCCATAGAGAGGGGTTTTTGTTCTTTATTTTGGTTTGGCCAGGGTGTTACATTGGGTGGGCGTTCTATGTTCATTTTTCTATGTTTTTGTATTTCTTTGTTTTGGGCCGTGTGTGTGGCTCCCAATCAGGCACAGCTGTAGTTCGTTGTTGCTGATTGGGAGTCACACATAAGTAGCCTGGTTTTCCTTTGGGTTTTTGTGGGTGATTCTTTTCTGTTTAGTTTTATACCTAGCAGAACTGTAGGCTGTCATTTATTTTCGTGTTTTGTTTAAAGTGTTTCTATTAATTAAATATTGAATATGAACACTCACCACGCTGCGCTTTGGTCCCCTACTTCCACAGACGACGGCCGTTAGAACTATATAATATTCACTGTAATGTTTGCGCAGACGTTACTGTAGTATACTGTAGTATTTACAGTTAAATATATTATAATTACTGAAGTAAAATACAACTGTGGTATATACTACAGTAATCAATGTACAGATTTGTGGACTGTAGTATACTGTAGTATTTATTGTAATGTTTTTGGGCTGTAGTATTTACTGTAGTGTTTTTGCAGACTGTAGTATAATGTAGTATTTACTGTAGTGTTTTATTATTGTTGAAATGGAAGTGGAGGCTTTCTTCTTGAGGAAACTTATGGGAGAAATACTAAAAGAGCAAATTATAGTATTTACTATAAATTAAAAAATATAGGGGTTTTGCGGACTGTAGTGTTTTTGCAGACATTACTGTAGTATTTACTATAGTATTCTATACTACAACATTCTATAGTATGATCGAGGGATACTACAATGTGTAGCATAGTATTCTACAGTATACTACAGTTTTCTACAGAAATCTATAGTAAGCACTGTCGTATTCTATAGTAAACAGTAAAATATTTTCATGTTGGTGTGTGCATACACATGTGCGTGCATGCCTGCCTTCCTGCCTGTGTGTCAGAATGCAAATTATACCATGTCATTCGTGGGAAGTTCATTTTTTTCAAGGGACCTCCTTGGTTTTATGAACGGAAAGTGACCAAAAAGTGTAAGGACATTCGACGCTTGTCATTCGGACTGCACCCTTGTAGCCTGAATTAATTAATGACGAAATAATATATTTTTTTAAGAAAAGTTTGGACACCTGAAAAGGGGCTGAGATATGGGACTGTCCCGGGATGACACAGAAGTGGGGATGTTTGTTTATTTTGGAATAAGCTTTTATTTTAATATTTACCACTACCAGTACAAATAGAATTTTAAGCAAATAGGAAATGTACATTTACATTATTTAGAGACCCCCCCCAAATTTGACTTTGTTGCATTTAGAGGGACTCATGTCTCATTGCCGGGGGTCTGAGACCCCCCTGGGCCCCCCGTAATTCGCACTCTGCTGTGTGTAACTGCGCATATGTACATGCCTAGTTTCGCGTGTGTGTTTACACACTCATTTTAATAATTACATTACTCAAATAAAAAACATGAGCTGGCGCACACCCAGAGAAAGTGATTTTATGTAGAGGGGCTGACTAACGGCAAATAAACTAGAAGCTATCAAAATAATAAAGAGAGTCGCACACTCTATCTATAAACTCCCAGTAATTCATTGGGTATATCACCAATGTTTCGGCAATTACATTACTAACATCAAAGTGTGACATAGAATCCAACAGAGGATTTATTCAAAGTGTCACTCCAATCAAACATCCCCTACTCCTTAAAGGCTTTCCTCCCACACTGTCGGGTCAAAGGGTCAAACATTACACACAGAAATAGACTGGTATTGGTGAGGAGCGAGTCAGGAAAAGCCATTCCCTGTCCATGTAATATTCATTAGCAACCTTTTTATTCCCTTAGCCACCTTTGTCGCTTCAATGCTTAACGGTTCGATAGAAGTGTTCTGTTCTAGGATCAAGGGAAAAATGGTTCTATGGCATGCCATTCACACCAATAATGCTGTATTTCAATAATGGAATATCCTCATAATCTACAACGCTATTTGACAGTCAGATCAATAGCTGTGTCCTAAATGGCAGCCTATAGAGTACCATAGTGTGAGTCATAAGACCCATAAAACCTAGCGGTCGAATAAGGAAATGGTTCCAATCTTTTTTACACCACTAATTTGTCCCATAGGGGATTTTAGAAACACTTAAAATAATGTCTGTGTTTCGTGTAGACTTACACTAGCGTGATGTTTAGATAACCATGTTAATCTCTCTAGTACATGGTGATTTTTATCAGCCAAAAGCCTATCTTTCTGTTGTTTCAAACTACTTTGTAAAAACAATGCTGTTGACTCAATAGGCCTATTTGGAAGTTGAAAACATATTTGGTAGCTTACAGACAGATACGTCTTCTCTTTTCAGCAGGAGCCATTTGCTTTCCAACCTGTGTTTTTCCCGCGAATTTATTTAAAAAAAAATTATTTCACCTTTATTTAACCAGGTAGGCTAGTTGAGAACAAGTTTTCATTTACAACTGCGACCTGGCCAAGATAAAGCAAAGCAGCGCGACACAAACAACAACACAGAGTTACACATGGAATAAACAAACATACAGTCAATAATACAATAAAAAAAGTATATGTACAGTGTGTGGAAATGAGGTAGGATAAGGGAGGTAAGGCAATAAATAGTCCATATTGGCAAAATAATTACAATATAGCAATTAAGCACTGGAGTGATAGATGTGCAGAAGATGAATGTGCAAGTAGAGATACTGTGGTGCAAAGGAGCAAAAAAATAAATAACAGTTTGGGGATGAGGTAGTAGTATGGGCTATTTACAGATGGGCTATGTACAGCTGCAGTGATCTGTGAGTTTCTCTGACAGCTGGTGCTTAAAGTTAGTGAGGGAGATATGAGTCTCCAACTTCAGTGATTTTTGCGTTTCGTTCCAGTCATTGGCAGCAGAGAACTGTAAGGGAAGGCGGCCAAAGGAAGAACTGGCTTTGAGGGTGACCAGTGAAATATACCTGCTGGAGCGCGTGCTACGGGTGGATGCTGCTATGGTGACCAGTGAGCAGAGATAAGGCGGGGCTTTACCTAGCAAAGACTTATAGATGACCTGGAGCCAGTGGGTTCGGCGACGAATATGAAGCGAGGGCCAGTCAAAGAGAGCATACAGGTTGCAGTGTTGGGTAGTATATGGGGCTTTGGTGACAAAATGGATGGCACTGTGATAGACTGCATCAAATCAAATCAAAGTTTATTTGTCATGTGCGGCGAATACAACAGGTGTAGACCTTACAGTGAAATGCTTACTTACAGGCTCTAACCAATAGTGCCAAAAAGGTATTCGGTGAACAATAGGTAAGTAAAGAAATAAAACAACAGTAAAAAGACAGGCTATATACAGTAGCGAGGCTGTAAAAGTAGCGAGGCTACATACAGACACCGGTTAGTCAGGCTGATTGAGGTAGTATGTACATGTAGATATGGTTAAAGTGACGTGCATATATGATAAACAGAGAGTAGCAGCAGCGTAAAAGAGGGGCTGGGGGGGGACACACAATGCAAATAGTCCAGGTAGCCATTTCATTACCTGTTCAGGAGTCTTATGGCTTGGGGGTAAAATCTGTTGAGAAGCCTTTTTGTCCTAGACTTTGCACTCCGGTAACGCTTGCCATGCGGTAGTAGACAGAACTGTCTATGACTGGGGTGGCTGGGGTGTTTGACAATTTTTAGGGCCTTCCTCTGACACCGCCTGGTGTAGAGGTCCTGGATGGCAGGCAGCTTAGCCCCAGTGATGTACTGGGCCGTACGTACTACCCTCTGTAGTGCCTTGCGGTCATAGCCGAGCAATTGCCATACCAGGCAGTGATGCAACCAGTCAGGATGCTCTCGATGTTGCAGCTGTAGAACCTTTTGAGGATCTCAGGACAAATGCCAAATCTTTTTAGTTCCTGGGGAGGAATAGGCTTTGTCGTGCCCTCTTCACGACTGTCTTGGTGTGTTTGGACCATTCTAGTTTGTTGTTGATGTGGACACCAAGGAACTTGAAGCTCTCAACCTGCTCCACTACAGCCCCGTCGATGAAAATGGGGGCGTACTCGGTCCTCCTTTTCCTGTAGTCCACAATCATCTCCTTGCTGAGTAGAGTGTCCAATTTGCACAATCCAATTTGCTGAGTAGAGTGTTGGAGGCTATTTTGTAAATGACATTGCCGAAGTCAAGGATCGGTAGGATAGTCAGTTTTATGAGGGTATGTTTAGCAACATGATTGAAGGATGCTTTGTTGTGAAATAGGAAGCCGATTCTAGATTTAATTTTGGATTGGAGATGCTTAATGTGAGTCTGGAAGGAGAGTTTACAGTCTAACCAGACACCTAGGTATTTGTAGTTGTCCACATATTCTAAGTCAGAAGCGTCCAGAGTAGTGATGCTGGACGGGCGGGCAGGTGCGGGCAGCAATCGGTTGAAGAGCAGGCATGTAGTTTTACTTGCATTTAAGAGCAGTTGGAGGCCGCGGAAGGAGAGTTGTATTGCATTGAAGCTTGTCTGGAGGTTAGTTTACACAGTGTCCAAAGAAGGGCCAGAAGTACACATAATGGTGTCGTCTGCGTAGATGTGGATCAGAGAATCACCAGCAGCAAGAGCAACATCATTGATGTATACAGAGAAGAGAGTCGGCCCGAGAATTCAACTCCGTGGCACCCCCATAGAGACTGCCAGAGGTCCAGACAACAGGCCCTCCAATTTGACACACTGAACTCTGTCTGAGAAGTAGTTGGTGAACCAGGCGAGGCAGTCATTTGAGAAACCAAGGCTGTTGAGTCTGCCGATAAGAATGTGATGATTGACAGAGTCGAAAACCTTGGCCAGGTCAATGAATACAGCTGCACAGTACTGTCTCTTATCGATGGCGGTTATGATGTCGTTTAGGACCTTGAGGGTGGCTGAAGTGCACCCATGACCAGCTCGGAAACCTGATTGCATAGCGGAGAATGTACGGTGGGATTCGAAATGGTCGATAATCTGTTTGTTCACTTGGCTTTTTTAGACCTTAGAAAGACAGGGTAGGATAGATATAGGTCTGTAGCAGTTTGGGTCTAGAGTGTCTCCCCCTTTGAAGAGCTTTCCAATCTTTGGGGATCTCAGATGATACGAAAGAGAGGTTGAACAGGCCAGTAATAGGGGTTGCAACAATTTTGGCGGATAATTTTAGAAAGAGAGGGTCCAGATTGTCTAGCCCGGCTGTTTTGTAGGGGTCCAGATTTTGTACCTCTTTCAGAACATCAGCTATCTGGATTTGGGTGAAGGAGAAATGGGGGAGGCTTCGGCGAAATGGGGGAGGCTTACCCTTTTCCCACACTGTAAAAATAGAAAGAATCAAAACACCATGATTGTGTAAAGAAACCATCAAAAGGAGTGCACCTAACCTGAGATTTTGTAGGGAGTTTGAATGCAAACCCAATGTAAGTGTTATGATTCACAGGAAGTGTTTTAAAACAGAATAGAAGCACTCTGAAACACCCAAAGTGGTTCTTCAATCTGAATATTGGTATTTTTAAGAAAGTGTTGTGAAAAGAGTGTTGGGGTTTCAGTGCATGTAAAAGGCAACATCAAAAAACTTTTTTTTGCAGACTGTCTCTCATGCAATCAAATATCTAAGACATTCAAATGGTTTATAGCCTAAATTGACAATAAGGGCCTATGGAGAATATTTTTGTGGAATTGCATTTTTTCATGATTTTTCTTTATTTAGACATTATAAACAGCAGGAGACAGAGAAAGTGTGTAAGTGGGAATTTAACCCCCGATTTCTGGGGCAGTAAGATGGTACTTTTCATTGGAATTTAATTGGGATTTTACACACTCATCCACACTGTAAAAAAAAGTATTATGGGGTGAATTGTAATTGACTCTAAATAATAACCAACATGCACTTAATAAAAATGCTTTGTTGATTTAATTTTACTTTAAAAAATATATATAAATCCAACTTAATATGTTGCTCAAAATGTAATTATATTTTATGAGGATAACGAAAGATAAAGAAAATTTAGTGATTTAACTAATTGAAAGTCTGGTTTTAATCTTTTTGCACTTCCCACGTGGCTCTGTTTTTAGAGAATTTTGGGTAATTCCAAAATTGACTTCATGATTATTTTATACAGTGTTTCCGCAGATGATGTATGCAGACATTTGCCAGTTTTACAACCGCAGACCACATGTAACTATGCCAGCCCAGGACCTCCACATCCGGCTTCTTCACCTGCGGGATCGTCAGAAGCGGGGAGGCAGGGGTGAGGAGGAGTATTTCTGTCTGTAATAAAGCCCTTTTGTGGGGAAAAGCTCATTCTGATTGGCTGGGCCTGGCTCCCCAGTGGGTCGGCCAGGCTCCCAAGTGGCTGTGCCCCTGCCCAGTCATGGGAAATCCATAGTGTCATGACGTTGGCCTCTTTTGGTACAGGGAGGACAGTTGACCCCTCCCTTTTGCACCCAATCCACCCTGTGTGTAAAGGGTCGTAAAAACTCTAAAATTCCAGGAGAGTCTCTGGCCACATGGCCCATAGAGAGACACAGGAAATTCTTCCAACTCATAGAATTGGAGAGCCAAGCGACATTTTGTGTTCTGGAGAAGGTATGGAAGATTGGTGAAGAATCCAGCTACGAACTGATCCGCTTGGTACAATTTTGTGATACTCAGAAGAGACAATATAGCCATATTACCATAAAACTGTTTATATAATAGCATCATAATGGTTGTATAGAATGTATTAATAAGGATAAAGCTTTTGTAAGACATTGAGATGCTATGTACTGATGTAATGTGATAGAATTGTATTTCTGTAACCAAATCTAACTCAGTCATAGGCATGCCCCCAGGGACCCATACAGGACCAGGCGTCATTTGACAAGCTGTTCTATGGGCACTATAAAACACCCCCTGATTTACATTTCTCCAGACCAGGCCTACACTCCGTGGCCTATAGGTTATCATCCAATTCCTCTACTGAAAGTGAACCATACCACGTGGTTAACTTTTAGACTATTGATACCGACAGAATAAGAACAAGTCTTTGATATTAATTATTAGTCTGCAGCTAAGTAAATTATATCATTGAACGCGAAGACCAACGAAACAACCATTCGATGACGACATTAATGAATGTCGCTTTGAAAGATCCATTCTAACCGAGAGAGAGACTCTCCATCAGAACTACTCTCCAACAAGAATCAGAACGACACACTGAGCGTAAATATATATTGATTGCAATTGTTCCCGAATGAGTGAGCCTTCAATTGTCAATTGTTAATATTAATGAACTCTGTGTGCCACAGCTGACCTTTTATGATCCATTGTTCAACAGGCCGACCTGCCTGTTTAGCCCACAAGGGCACATTCCTCTACCAATCCTTTGTGACGATAATTACTGTTTTGTATGTTTTCTGTTAATTACTTAGTGTAGTAAATAAATGATTTTAAGACAATTGATGTATGGATGATTTTAGTAAAGACTGGGTTCGTGCAGATACAACAATTTACGACGTTTGGAATGAGACTGGACTAGAGGTAAAATACGCCATTTAAACTAGAAGATAATCGGCCTATACTATAATAGAATATAATATTATAGTACAGGAAAGTTATATTAGGAAAATTATAGCTTTGTAATCTGAATATTCTCCTTGGTGCCCCGATCTCCTAGTTAATTACAATTAAACGATTAATCAGTTTAATCGCGTGATAATAATTACAGGGAGCTAATTGATAAACATATCTTCCGTTTAATGGTAACCCAAAGACACGACAATAGATTAGGGCCTAATTTATTTATTTGAATTGACTGATTTCCTCATATGAACTGTAACTCAGCAAAATCTTTGAAATTGTTGCATGGACTGTGTTTGTGCAAAACAGTGTGGCCAGCTCAAATGCTGACTGTTGCATCATTCGAAACTGGACATTCTAAATAAGACTTCTAATCACACCTGTTTGAGTGTAAGCTGCAGAGACCACCGTAGAATGATCACACCCGTGTGTGTTGGTAGGTGTCAAAGGGTTAACAGTGCAGAGGGTTCTACCTGGAACCCAAAATAGTTCTACCTGGAACCCAAAAAGGTTATCCTATGGGGAAAGCCAAAGAACTCTTTTGGAACCCTCTTTTCTAAGAGTGTAATGATAGAATAAGAACCAGATGTTTTGTGAAAGTTACATGCGTTAATAACGTTTGGCATCAAAACCAGAGAGAGTGACAGACACCAGCGAGTCGTGACTATGCAATGACGCATTGAGCAATCCATTTACACATTTCTCTCTCTCTTCACAGCAACACAGTGTGCTATCCACTCTACCATCCCCCCTCCATCGATTTCCAAGAAAGGTGGCTGGGGACAGGGGACAGACTAGACTTGCCAGACTCTCAGGCAATTCTCACATCTCTGCCTCTCTCACTCCTTTTAGCTACGGAGCTTCATCACTCAGAGCAAAGGATGTCTCCACCACCACCCCACCCAGACAGACGAATGAAAGGACCGACAGACTCTCCCTACCTACCAATACTCCATCTTCCCCAGGTACACTAGCTGCAGCCTCCAGCCTCAGACACAGAGGCATGTAAAATGGGTGAGGGAGGTTGAAAAAATAGAGGGAAATGAAAACCCCATGCCTAAACCCTGCATACATTTCCATCCTTCTACCGCATAATACACGTTTTCTGAAGTGAAAAGATGGGAGGCTAGGGGATGATGGAAACTTTTAATAAATCCCTGCTTTTATACTATTTGGTGGTGGGGAGAATAAATTACTTGTCGGGCACTGAACTTCATTTGTGTTTTTGAGAAGGAGAGAAATGCAACATTGTTATAATCTTTCACAAGGGTCTTCCTCATCTCTCCCTCCATCTGTCTGTTAGGCTGCCAGGCTGTTAGGATGTTAAGGCTGTTAGGCTGTTAGGTAAGACTGGGTGCTTTAGAAAAGGCCCATTACCTGCTGCCATTTGTCAATTCCTGACACAATTACATAATTGGGTCATTCTAAACTCAGCAGGGACCACTGGGCATTTGGATGTAAATTTGAAAGCTGTAGATGTAAAGTTAGACAATTCAAATTCAAGTCCTCACTGCTAAAGAAAGTCACTTTCAACCGCAAATAGTTCCCTTTACAATATATTGGGGAGATGCTGTTTAAGGTAACAAGGTATACTATCGTTTTGATAGATGATTAGACAGGCATCAGTGTAATAAAAATAATAAAAATAAGATTTAAAAAATGAAATTCCCTTTAAAAGGAACTGAACTTTGCAAGCAACGTCCACACACAGCAACAATAACAAAAGCCTTCAATGACAAAGAAATGTCAAAAACACATGACCTCTATTCACTTACTCTAGTATATAACCCAGCAGCATGACTGCACATCTCTCAGTAAGATACCTTAAATAGCCTACGAGCTGTCAGAACTCTCCATCTAGTCTCCATGGTTGATCTGTGGACTGTGGTCCTTGTGAAAGGAGCCAGCCTAACTGAGCATGGTGCAGATAGATGACTTCAGATGGGTTCCACCTCCTGCTACAGCCCTGAAGCATGCACGAATGCACACACAAATCCACTCACTCACAAACACTCACACACATTCACACACACACAGCCTGCTACAGCCTTCTTGAGATCAGAGAGGAATTCCTGTAGAAGTCTAGCTGCATCTGCCGAAGGGAGGTTAGGGACTAATAAGTGTCTGTCTGTCTGTCTGTCTGTCTGTCTGTCTGTCTGTCTGTCTGTCTGTCTGTCTGTCTGTCTGTCTGTCTGTCTGTCTGTCTGTCTGTCTGTCTGTCTGTCTGTCTGTCTGTCTGTCTGTCTGTCTGTCTGTCTGTCTGTCTGTCTGTCTGTCTGTGTGTGTGTGTGTTGTTGTGCATACATGTGTGTGTGTGCCTTCTCTCTCTCTCTCTCTCTCTCTCTCTCTCTCTCTCTCTCTCGCTGATGCAATCTCTGACTCATTCTCACTAATTTCTCTCTGGTAGATATTAATGCTCTCTGGTAGATATTAACTCTTTGTAAAAGTGAAAAGTAAGAGTGTCAGTTTGTTCAGTTAGTGGGAGCAGAGCAGCACTGGGAGGCCTATTAGTTAGCAGCACTGGGAGACCTATCTGTTAGCAGCACTGGGCAGCCTATCTGTTAGCAGCACTGGAGGCCTATATGTTAGCAGCACAGGGAGGCCTATATGGGGAGGCCTATATGTTAGCAGCACTGGGAGGCCTATCTGTTAGCAGCACTGGAAGGCCTATCTGTTAGCAGCACAGGGAGGCCTATATGTTAGCAGCACTGGAAGGCCTATATGTTAGCAGCACTGGAAGGCCTGTCTGTTAGCAGCACTGGAAGGCCTATCTGTTAGCAGCACTGGAAGGCCTATCTGTTAGCAGCACAGGGAGGCCAATCTGTTAGCAGCATGGGGAGGCTTATCAGTTAGCAGCATGGGGAGGCTTATCTGTTAGTAGCACTGGGAGGCCTATATGTTAGCAGCATTGGGCGGCCTATATGTTAGCAGCATTGGGAGGCCTATCTGTTAGCAATACAGGGAGCCCTATCTGTTAGCAGCATGGGGAGGCCTATACAGGGAGCCCTATCTGTTACCAGCATGGGGAGGCCTATATGTTAACAATACAGGGAGGCCTATCTGTTAGCAGCATGGGGAGGCCTATATGTTAACAATACAGTGAGCCCTATCTGTTAGCAGCACAGGGAGGAATATCTGTATCTGCTGTAGTTAACAGACATCTCACAGGCTACTTTTACATCCTCCAGGACGTCGATGTTGAACACCTCAGCACAACAAAGCAGGTATCTTAGCCCTCACTAAATGCACAGAGAGAGGAAAGGAGAGGGGTAGAGAGAGGGAGAGAGAGAGAGAGCGTAAAAGAGAGAGAGATGGAGGGGGTGAGAGAGAGAGAGATGGAGTAGGAGAGGGAGAGTGAGAGATAGAGGAATAGGGAGGAGGGTAGACAGAGAGGGAGGAAGGTAGACAGAGAGGAAGAGAGATAAACAGAGTTAAATGACTCTCCCTTGTCCCGGGGTAGGAGTCGGACACTGATCATTGTAACAGAGACACTATACATTTGCCATGCCGACAGAAATGTAATTCTGGCCCATTCAGACCCGGCTAATCAGGCCCCGCTGCAACACCATCCATTAGTGTGAGTGTGTGCGTGTGCGTGCACATGTACGTGTCTGAGGAGAACACCTCCTGGTCTAGCACGGACGTCTGGGATCGACTCGCCAACCTTCCAGGTGGAGGTTCAGACACATTCGTGTCTGTGAGCAACTGGTCTGGTCTGAGTTAGACAAGCACGGAACAATCACTGGCCAGAAAGATTGTGTCTGTGCATGTCTAGTAAAACACTATATTACGGCCTAGTATAATAACCATATCAATGGTTCTAGAAATGGTTCTGGATACAGTTAGAACAGGTTGTACTCTAACCATATATGCCGTGTCCGTCTAAGAAAGACGAGTAGATTTCGAAAGTAGAGCTCTGATCCTCCTTATCTTTACCAACTTGTTTTTAATCATGGACCAACATATCCAAAAAGTTCTTCAGATGGTATGGTATGTTGATAACATTTCCGATTCAGTTTTTCCTAATGATTTGTTTTTGTGTATGTGAAGCCCTCTTCAATCAATTTACCCAATTAGAGCCTAACTAAACATAAGTGCTTAAATGAACATTGACCTTTTGGCATGGGGTTATTCATCACATACGTGTCTTTAAGTCTGTTATGAACATAACAATGTCGAGGTTGAGTCACTCTATTTTAATCGATCTGTTTGTTTACTGAATCACTAATTATAGTGATCCCAAGCCATCCACCCACGTTTCACTGCATGCCAAAACTAAAACCTAACAGACTACAAATTGAGTCATTTATGCTAGATATATTCATAGCATGATTACGTCAGGATAGTACAGCTAACAACCAATAGTGGCTGTGTACAAAGATACATCTGCTATTACATTCTAAACGGCAACAACAGAGATTTCAGAAACGTGGTGAATAGGTTGGCATTCGGTAAGCACACCAACATATGGACATCTGCAGCAGTCATTCAGCTTTATTTTTTTACACCAAACAATAATACCACCTTTGGTTTTGCAATGTATTTTAATCATGACATTTGACCCCTTCTCTGAAGATGGTTCTACAGCCGGAGAGTAAAACTGAAGTCACTGGAGCGGAACTATGCAGCCGGTAAAGTGCTTTTGGGTCGTGCAGGCTGATTCACACACTCTTCTCTAGCGCTCTCCTGCACGCACGCACGCACACACACACACACACACACACACACAAACTCACAATAACGCAGTTCTGCAGTGATGCTGTGCAAATTGCCTGTGGGGTATATAGAGGTGAACTGTCTGTGTTATTTCGCCCTGTCGCTTGAGGAGTTTGGGACGCCAGGCGGGGATAGTGACCAGATGAGGTCACTATGGGGTGAAAAAAGGGACATGTTTCACACTGTTTGGTGTACATACACACAGAGAAACACACAGACACAATAGAAGAGTATCTACGGGTGCAGAGAGTGTGCTGTCTGTCTGTGGTCGACCATCTCTGTGTCTGTCTATAGGCAGAAAGGAATGACGCCGCACAAAACAATAATGGTTCTAAATAGTACCAGATAAGGGTTCTTTGGCTTGTAACCATAGCGGAACCTTTTTTGACGGTTCAATGAAGAACCATGCTCATAAGGTTCTAAATGGAACTTGTATTTAAAGAACCCTGTCCTATTGTTCTAATTAACATTAAAAAATGTTGTAGTAGCACCAATAAAGGGTTCTGCTATGGTTACAACCCTTTTGGGGGCTATATAGAACCCTTTTTTATGGTTATTTGTAGAACCTTTATAGAGAATGGTTCTATAAAGAACCTTCCTCAATCTGAAAGTTTCTTTGTAAATCCTTTTAAAAACAGATTCTGGTAAACCTTAATCTATTTACAAGTTTAATCAAATGGGTACCCTCTGGAACAGCTGGCAGTCCCTGAGAAAATCATTGAGAACCACTGACGGAATGTTTCAAACTTTCTTAATTGAGACAAGACCACATGTGCATCCTCAACACACTTACTGGCCACAGACATGTATAAATTGTAATGGCATAAAACAACACATTAGATCAACTGGAATGACACTCAGACTCACGGTTGCACAAAAAGAGCTGTGCGCAACCGACGCCCCAAAATATTCTAATGAGCCGCCTCCCCTACATTTGAATTGTCACTGAAAGAGCAAAGAACCCTCCCTTCTCTGAACTGTAAAAAAACCATTGAAGAGTTCTTTGTTTCATTATTGTTCCACATAAAAGCATCACCCTTCCCAACAAAAAAACCTTGAGGAACACTTGTTTTTTTAGTGTGTACACAGTCAGGAAAGCAGTGACCCAGTATCAGCACATATTCAGACATACCGACTCACCACTTACCTCCAACGACTGTATCCGTGTGGTAAAACTGCCTTTATGGAGCTCATATTGTTGACTTTAGTAATACTCACGGAGAAAAGAGAAGAACTGTCTAGTGAACACTACAATGAACTCCACAACAACAAAGTCAAACCAGAGATGTCTGGCGACAATGGAAATGAATGCTTTCACCTTGAGATAAACAGAACTCTGCTGCGTTAATTGGTTACAAAGGCTTGTTTGACTCTCTCTCTCTCTCTCTCTCTCTCTCTCTCTCTCTCTCTCTCTCTCTCTCTCTCTCTCTCTCTCTCTCTCTCTCTCTCTCTCTCTCTCTCTCTCTCTCTCTCTCTCTCTGATGAATTGCATCATCTCCCCTTGATCCTCAGAAGCCCATAATCAAGGACAAGGATCTGGGAGACTAAAGCGGAGGACATTGACTGACAGTGAAGGATAGGCCTACCACTACGTTGTCAATGTCATCCTCCTCTTTCTTCTCCACCTTTTCCTCCGTATAATATCTCTACTCCCTCCATCATCAATCAACACAGAGTCTTGTACAGCATACCATACAGTGCTGTGGTGTGGCATGATGAATAGATAGATGAAGGCAGACATACTGAATCTTGTCACCTGTGTTTTTGTCCACAGTTGATCTGTGGGGACAGGGTGACTGAGAACAAGGTTTCCACACACACACTCTTACACACACACAGCTTTAGGCTGACTCAAACAATATTATGGTCTGTAAAATGAGTCAGACTTCCACTATAGTTAAGGGACAGCGAGGATTTCAGACAGCGATGGAAATACAAGTCTGGAGATTAAAACATTCAAGCCTACAAAGCGAATGAAATAGCTCGTTGCGATAACCCTTTAATGAATGATTCTCAAAGAGATGTTTTGTCTTCGTTCGTCCATCTGTGGTGAATTCCTCTCCCGTGCCAGTTGAGCTGCTATAGAACAGTTATTGTGTGCTGGTGACTAAAGCTTACACACACACACACACACACACACACACACACACACACACACACACACACACACACACACACACACACACACACACACACACACACGGAGAGAGACCTGTGGTACACAGACACGATGGGTAGGTACCACGGCAGACACACAGGCTACCTGGCCTCCAGGGCCCAGGGCTTATCCTCTCTTCTTCACCCCAACAGTGAAAACAGCAGGCTTGGATGATGTAAGGCCAGAGAGTCCCTCTCCTGGTTATAATGGTTGGTTAAGGGTCAAAGCTCTACGGGTTTGTCCAGGCTGGCAGAAGGTGGTGCTGCATTGTGTTAGGCTGTTGCCCTAGTTGCAGGTACTGAGCTGGGTTGGTATCGCCTGGGGGACTGAGATAAACTGGCATTGCACCAGGAGAAGGTAATTGATTCAGAGCCGGGTTCATTATTGCTGGCCCAGTCAGGTACTGCCTCTCTCTGCCAGATCTGACCAGGGGCCTGGAGACAGAAGATGAAGCCTTTCTTCATGACCATTAGAGAGAAAGGTGGCTGGAGTGTGTTGTCACTGTGTCCTTTCATCAGCCATGGTGACTCACGGTCAGTCCCCTCCACTCCCTGGCAGCCCGCCTGAGGCCGGTCATGACGGGCCATAGTCAGAGCCTCTGCCTGGATCTGTCTGGATGTCACTGGAGCTACTGCTCCACAGTCTGGGGGTTTGGAAGCCTTGGCATTCTCCAGGCACATCTCTGAATCTGCCTGCCCGTCTGTCTGTCTGTGTAATTAGCATGTTCTGATACTAACTATTGGAGAGTGGAAGAGGAAGAGAAGGGGACATGGGGTGCAGGAGGGGTGAGGAGACATATCATAGGCCATGCAGTACCCCACGCCTGACATTACACATGTATGGATTCAGTGTCATGGACTGGCCTGATCGTGCCTCGTGGTGTCCGCTACTACGCATGAGGGAGCGGCTAAGAGACAACGGGGTTAAATCAAGTTTGCTCTAATGTCAACATCCACCAACATCAGTGGGTCGTTGTAGTCTGTCAGTCTATAGTCAGCACTGTCGTGTACTGGCCTTGTCTAGCCTTGAGGCATCCACTGCCCACTCAAGAGGAAGAGGCAATGGGGGGAGGCGTATGTCTTAACGTCAACAAACACACACACACACACACACACACACACACACACACACACACACACACACACACACACACACACACACACACAGAAACACACACACTAAACACGCACACGGACAGGGGTGCGCACACACACGCACACACACAAAAACAGACATACACACACCATCCACTGATGCTGGTCATTCTAACTGTCAGTCTACAGCTGTCCCAGTCTCCCCACCACAGTGAGGTCCAGTCATATGGAACTGTTTAGGGAACGGCTCAGGCTCAGTGAGCCTACGTTCATCCCTTGTTTGCTCATCATTTGCGGTTATTATCTTTTTTG